>NW_015150955.1:600793-631551 GCF_000732505.1 Cyprinodon variegatus
TTATATTGTATTCTTATATGTTCTTCTGTTATTTAGTCTGTAGGTAGAGACCAATGGAGTTTAGAGAAGCATCTAGAGCAGGGCTCCTTTTAGATGTGTCTCTGCTTCGACACATCGGAGTCAAATAATCAGGTCGATGACTCTGGAGAACTCTGCACACTGAGGAGGTAATTTAGCCGTTTGATTAAGGTGTGTGGAAGCTGAGACACATCTAGAAGGTTTAGGACACTGGACTTCAAGCACCAGAATTAAGGAACTTTGATCTAGAGCAGGCATCACCCACCTTTTTAAAGCTTACAGCTACTTCATGGCTACTAAGTCACAGGAAGCACTACCAATGCTGACCTATGAACAGGTTGGGTCCGTGTTGACCTAAACTTCATACATAGTAAGCATGTTTTTATTTTTTTGTTGAATTTCTTATTCTCTTTTAGATATTAATATAATGCTTGAAACGCTCCATATGATTAATATGTTAAACTGTTCTATAAATGATTACAAAAGAACAGCAAAAGTATAAAATCAAATATTAAACTTAGTCCACTGGTGAGTTGTTCTGTTTTCAGAAGACACAAAGGGCACCCCATTTGGTCCTTGAGAGCCCCTTGGTGCCCATGGGCACTGAGTTGGTGACCCCTGACCTATAGCATCTATTCCTATCCAAATCAATTAGTCATGCCTAAATTCAAATATATATTCTATACAAATAACTAGGCATGTCCCGATCCAATTTTGATATCAGAAAACAGCCTGATATTAGGCAAAAAACAAATATCAGATTATTTCCCCTCATCAAAATACTCCAACACAAGCAATCATATAGAAAAGCTTCCATCAATAACACATTGTTCAGTTGTTTTTCTGCCTATTTTTGTTGACTATTCTCCTTTTAAGCAAAATCCCTAGACTAAACCCTTTCTAACATTTCACCCTATAAAGTCAGTGATAAAAGTATGTATGATTCATGCTGATATATCAGGAAAATATAATTTTTTCCAACTGTAACATTGGTATATTGGAAATTAAAAAGTACTAATGGGTGTTCTTAAAATAAAACCTTTCTATTCAGTTTCTTATTGACTCAGTCCTTCAGTATTTCAGACTATATTCTCAATGAAATTCTCAAATGAATAAATCCGTTTGGGACACCAGAGATCACCCACTGGCATCTCTAATCAACTCAGATCTCCAGAAACGTCTGTTCTGTTTTAACTGGTCTTTTATTGGTTGAATTATCAATAGGAAAGAAAACATGTCATTTGATGCTTTGGTGCAGATAAACGTCAAACTAAATTGGGTTTATATAATAAAATCTTGGGGTTCGAGGGGCAGAATTCATAAACGACAGCTTGACAGGAACTTGGAAAGGGTTTTTAATAAATCTGAGCCGCTCTCAGCGGAACAGATGTAACTCGATTTCTGTAAATAGCATTGCCCCAAATGTCTTAATGTGTTTGTTGTTTTCATCAGACATGCTGTGGAAAGATCCTCGGCAAAAAACAAACTCTTTATCAGTGATAATACTTCAACCCTTGGCATGTGCAGCGTTCAAGCTGCAGAACAGTCGTAACTCCCAGGGATGCAGCAGGTGTAAATTGAAAGACTGATGTTTTTTAGAACATGCTTTGTCCTAGTATGGAAAGCGGTTACATTATTTTATCTTTAAAGCTCCAAGTCATGTATATGCTGTCTTATAGGGAAGAACTGATGCCCCTTGAACAGTGTTCCTTTGGGCAGCTATCTTAGATTTAGTCTTAGTCTTCAGGAGGAAAACTATTAGTCTTAGTTGCAATTTGGTCATTACGATATCTGATAGTTTTAGTCCACTAAAACTTAAAAAGGTTTTAGTCTAATTTAGTCAGTTTTATGTTGCTGAAAAAAAGTGAACCTTTACAATTTTGAATAAAAAACAGATTCTTTACCAGACTGACAGCTTAGATACTACAATTGCTGGGTATAGAATGATGTTGTGAAAATCATCATTGCTGTTGGGCAGAAAACTTTGATTTATAGAATTCAAATAAACTTTTTTATGAATTAATGCACAACTTTATTACAAGATATCCCACAAAAGTAGTAAAAATAGCAGATCTAGTTCAACACATCATATTGGTTAACAAAGCAGAGATACAGTCTAACAAAATGTACAATAAAGGAATGGTTTTAGACATATAAGGGTTCCATCCTAAAGAAAAATACTTCCTGATTTACTTTGAATTATGCATTACACACAGATCAATAAAATCTTCATTGCTCCTAAAAGCAAAGAACAAAAACATTCTTCTTTCTACTTTGGCAATTTTGGCTTTATGTCTGAGGATTTCCCCCAATTGTTACCACTGCTCAGACGTTAAATTAGATTAAAATTCACATGGTTTTTATATAAAAAATTACAAAGAGAACCTTTATAATTGCCTTGTAATGCCATGACAATCCAGACCTAAATTGAATGAATATGCTAACTAAAATGTTAACATATATAAATGAAACAAAGACTATTTTAATGACAATACAAGGAAAAATTTACACCATATTTAAATAGATAGAAATGAGAATAATGAGAGAGAAATATTTAAAGATCTATGTACTTTTACACTTGGCTCTTTATCCAAAAATGGAATGAAATATTTTAATGAAATGATATATTTGAATGAAATATTTTATTTGGATATAACGTGGGGATTCCTTTTGGTATGAATTAAAGAATGTTTAGTATCACCTCTTGTGAGCTGGAAGAAATTAATTAATGTAATTATATTGATACTAAAGGGATTTTTTTAAGCTTGGCAGAGGATGATCAGCCACATAGTTTATTAAGTAGCAAGAGCAGGAAGAGACATACTGCTCGTCAGTTTTCATTTTGGTCATAAAAAAAGGAGCATAAACGAAACGATTTTGTCATCCTCATCATTGACGAAAACAACACTGCTCTTGAAGTTATTCTGGTTTGGTGAGTTTACAGCCACAATATCTGACATGCTGTTGAAACTATGCTAAACATTATATAACAATCTTCTTTGTTTTGTACTGGCAAAACATGTAAAATATTCAATTTATTAAAATTTGATTTTTTTTAATAAGATAAAAGCATCCTAGTAGCCAAAAAATTGTAGGTAAATTTATCCAACTCTTAATTTCTTCTGAAGTATACAGATGGTGTTTGTCTATTTATATTCCCCCTATAATTATGAAACATTGCACAAAGCTTTGGTTGCTCAGGCCTCGTCTTTTGCTCACTGGGCTGGTTTTGCTATCTGCTGTTATATATTTTGTGATGTTATTTAGTTTTTAGAAAAAATCTACTTTGGTATGATCTAAAAAAGTGAGATGTGATTATAGTTATGCTTTAAACTTATACACATAATCAGTCCAAAGTTTTGCCACACTTCGTTATTCAGTTGATGAGAATGTGTGTCCAAACTTTTGACTGGTAGTCTACGTGTTCATATTTTGTTTAAAGAAAAGTTCTTTTAACCCATATACTCATGAAACATTTAGATGTGTGTAAAACCTAAAACAAAGAGCCGTCACCAGTTGAGGCAGAAATGCTTAATCACAGGATGGGGGAGGTGATCATAAACAGAGTTAGTGCTTTAATGTTTAGTCATCCTTCCCTTGGGGAGCAAAAATAAATCCATAACCATAGAAACAAACTCTGTTCATAACCACATCCTCTCACTTGTGAAGGAAGTGTTTACATTGTTTCCCACACTGGTGAAACCATTTTAGTTAATGGTCTTGTTTTGTTTTGCATTTTCTAGATTGACCGAACCCTCAGGATACCTCACCGATGGACCCTTCAACTACAAGTTCAAAACCAAGTGCACCTGGCTAATTGAGGCCTAGTAAGTACTTTATTCATTTGTTGCACTATAGCTGAAAAATTGCAGCAAAATGTAAGATTTATTTAATATCTGCTTCGACTGTTATAAATTCGTAGAGTTAGTTTTTGGTTCAGGACGATATGCCCATTTTTACCAATATCTATAGCACTTATGTTCTTAAACATCATGTTAGTTTATATTTCATGATGGTTAAGTATTTTAAAAGTAATTTAGATTTAAGTAGTAGATCTCACTACTTTGTGGTTCTGATATGTTTACAAAAAATATACATTTATAAGACGAGATGAACTAAGTTTTAAAAAAACATTATTAATCATAGTTTAGACCTAAGCTGTTTCTCAATTCAGAAGAACACGAGTACGGACTCGTGTCCGTCGATGCTTTGAAATAACTTTACTGACAAAATGCGTCATTAGTGGCCTCAGGTAACGTTAAGGCCAATTTATGCTTGTGACGCATGGCCCCTGCAACCGTCAAATCCGTCTCTGTGTGAGACCATGCCCCCCTGCGCAGAGGTTTTGCAACCGCCGTCGCGGACCTAAAAAAAAATCATGAATACGCGTTGGACACAGACAGCTGGAAAGTGCCTTTCCAGCTGGAAAGGCACTTTCCAGCTGTCTGTGTGGTCGTCCTTCTCGATTCAGTGCCGGGGCACGCCATTTTTAAAAACCGAGGAGTAATAACAACAATGGATAACCACGGCGAAAGGTTAATCAAGGAGGTTCGGAAGTACAACCACTAGTATGATGCCTCAGACTTGTTGTTTTGGAAAATAAACTCTCCCACCGGCGACGCCGAAGAAGTTCTCATGACCATCCTCCGAAGTTCCCCTCGAGTTCTCGAATAGGCAAATCTGGCTCGTGACCAGAAGCAAGCAACATTTGATGTGCGGTTGCAGAAGTATAACCCACCCTTTATCCTTCATATTGCTGTAAATTATCCTGCATTTGTCGGAGATGTGTTCATACATCTTTTATATCAATTAGGAAGTGAAGTTGGTGTCACATAAATTCTTGTTTGGCTAAATTGGTGGATAAAGCACCTCTAAGTTTGGTACAAAACAGACAGATTTTCTAACTCTAAGCCGTAGAGTCAAATTATTTAATACATTTAAATCATTGGAAAAATTGACCCGTATGTAAGAAAATGACTCAGGGTTTCAGAAGGTTAAACGGCATCTTTTTTTCATTTAAAACTGACATAAATCAATGTTAAATACAGCTTTTCAAAGAAGACAGCTCTCTTTTTGTGCTGAACAAAGTTTAATAGAAATATGCGAAGCATAAGTTCTGCATCTTTTTAAAGCAAACCAAAGCTTGAAACTTAAACAGGATAATGTAGAGTTTAATAGAACCTGTAAGGGCGGCTGTAAGATTACATATCAAGCCTCACGTTACTGCTACTCTTTCATAAGCTTTGATAAATAAATGTAGTTTGGTTTTAAGAACCTCTTTACCTTTTGAGGCCTTTAATTTTCATACCAGCTCTAACTACCAGTTGGAAAGTATTCTTTTTCTTTTTTTTTTTTTTTTTTTTTTACTTAAAATACAGTTTGCCAAAGCTAGCTTGTTATTTCCAGGTCCTGTTGGGTTAGAAGATGATTAAGGATGTTTCTGTGGACTTCTATTGAGCATAATTAGGCTAAAACAATTATTTCATGCTTGCTTTTTTAATACTTCACTGAAAAAGACAATGATGTTTGGTTTAGATTGAACTTTAATGGCTAAATGTGTCTTTTTAGAGGTGATGGTAGGATTAAATATATATATATATATATATATATATATATATATATATNTATATATATATATATATATATGTATATGTTGCCTTAAGATGTTTAAACATTTTAACTTTAAACATGTTTAAACATTTTAACAGAAATCAACTTTAATTGCTGATTTCTGTTTCATCAAATAACAAAATTCTTTAAGATAAAAAAAAAAAGAACATTATATTTGGATTTGTTTCGTGTTCCCACCAAAATTCAGTTTTTAATGTTATTCCAACAACACATCTGACAGGAACTCTAATGCTTTTCTCCTTCCAGTCCTAACGCTGTTCTGCGGTTAAGGTTCAACCACTTTGCAACAGAATGCAGCTGGGACCACATGTACGTCTATGACGGAGACTCTGTCTATGCTTCTCTGGTTGCTGTTTTCAGGTGAGAAACCTCTAATTTACCAGTTGATATACAAACATCTGCGTTTTGGAATCAGTAAAAAAAATAAAAGAAAGACATCAGCAGGGTTTTTTTTTCACCCTTGTGTATAGATAAAGTTGTATTATGTTTTTCTTACTTGTTATTCTTTTATAGTAGGGGTTTGCAACCTTTACAATCTATATACCCATTTTTACTATCAGTGAGGCTAAATAAAACTAATTTAAAGCCAAAAATTGTGATTAAAAAAAAGTGATTAAGAATTTTTGCTATATGTTTCGTTTCAAATGTTGAATAAAAAAAACACGATTTTGCAAATGTATAAAGGTTTTAATAGATAAGAAAAACAACATAAAACAATTGCAAATAGAGGATGAATACTTTTTTTTTATTAGAGACATTGATGTTTGTGTAAAATGACGCAAGAAAAAAACAAATACATAGATCTAAATAAAAGTATTTCTGGTACTTTACGTGTAATTCTGTTGTGGAAATTCCCCTAACCATTAAAGCCTACAAGTTATTTATATCCACATGTAACATTAGCGTTTTTTAACAGGTTTAGCTATAATTAATAAGAGCCATTGTGGAAAACATGAACAGACACTTATGGCTCTGGGGCTGCAGGTTGCAAAACTCTGCTCTCGTCTCAATGATTTAACACGGAGTAAAGGATTTTCTGCTGCAATGCAGCAATATTTAAAAAACATTGAATGCATTTTGTGAATGTTTCAGCGGCCTGATCGTACCAGAGATCCGTGGTAATGAGACGGTTCCTGAGGTTGAGACGACTTCAGGTTATGCACTGCTACACTTTTTCAGCGACGCTGCCTATAATCTGACAGGATTCAACATATTCTACTCGTAAGTATGTTATGTGAAGAATTTGGGAAACAGATGTAATAGAAATAACTGTTTATTGAGGTAAACCTGAGCCGGAAAGAGAATCTAGAGCTCTTTTAGTCTATTTTAACTTAATTTCTTGTTTTTACCAGCAGCTGGTTTATTAATCTAAAGTAATGATTAATGATATGGTGAATATTTCTCTATCGCACTCTCTCTATCACACTCGTGATTTAATAAAACACTATTGATCTTTATATTCAGGATAAACTCTTGTCCCAATAACTGTTCCGGCCATGGAAAGTGCACCCCGGGGAACTCGGCTGCCAGCAGGGTGTACTGTGAATGTGACAAATACTGGAAGGGTGAGGCCTGTGACATCCCCTACTGCAGGAACAACTGTGGAAGCCCCGACCACGGCTACTGTGACCTCACCGGAGAGAAGCTGTGTGTCTGCAATGACAGCTGGCAAGGTGAGAGCCGAGGGGGAAAAAGATCATGTTATATGTTAGATTACATCTGGAAGCGGGACGTATTTGTCAAAACACGAAAAGCTGGCATAGACCGGTATGGATTTTCTCAACTTTTTCAGCTTGTGAAAATATACAGGAGATTTTATTGTATTTTTCCTGGTCACAAAAAATGGACCTTTAAAAAAATACGAAGTTATCCAAGTGCTTATATTTAAAATAGATAAAACTGGTTTAATTTCTGCTTCAACTAAAGAAAAATCGTATTGATTATAACATTTAAAGCTACAGTTTGTAATAATTACAGGGATATACAGTCAGAAATGTAATATATTATACATAACTATGTTATTTATCATCACCTACGAGCTCAGCCTCTTAACCTTAATATTTGCGTTGCCTTAGAATTCGTTATTTATAATTACATAGGAGCGGGTCTCGCAGCCATGGAGGCAGACATCTTTGCACTACGGCAGCGCAGAGCCAACAAACTAGCGATTGCGAGATCGTCCATTACGCTCGAAAGTAACTACGGCAAGTTGAGAGAGATGAACTGAGACGGTACTGAACAATAGATGGCAGTATTAAAATTATCTATGTAAACAAACCTCATCACTTGAGAAGGTAGGTGATGCGGACGTCGTGGAAGACATTTTGTCCCGTAACGCTCGCCGTACTGTTGGGGGGGAGAAGCGGTGGAAGGGAGATGTTCATGTTGCTGCAGTCTGACCACTAGATGTCGCTAAAAGTTACACACTGTAGCTTTAAAATGAAGTTAACTATAAAGTTAAAAGTTAATCTTTTTTTGTGTCATGAACAGAGAGAAGAATCCGAGGTTGTAATCATCAACAATACAGTCATGTTATTTGGCAAAAATGCTTTTTGTTGTGCTTTTATTTAAGGGTAGTAAAAATCACTCTGTAGGACAGAAAACAACTAGGATAAAAAACTTTGGACTTTTACAGCGGTCGCAAAAACCGCGCAGACCTCAAGCGGAAGTGCGTAGCACAAAAAGCAGCTGTGATTGATCCTTGGTATGCCTTTCCGGATGTCTGTGTGGTCGTCCTTGATTCAATGCCGGGGCGCTCCATTTTTTAAAAACCGAGGAACAACTTCAATGGACAACTACGACAAAAGGTTAACGGTATCTTGCAAACGCGCCATTGTTGTTTTAAAGGATAAACACTCCCGCCAGTGCCGCCAAAGTTCTCGTGACCACCCACCAAAGTTCTCTCGAATTCTCGATGGTGCAGAAGCATACCAGTAAAACTGGTCCGCGACCACACCCAAGCAACATTTGATGTGTGCGGTTGCAGAAGTATAATGTGCCCTTTAATCACTGACTTACATTTTAAATGGTTACATACTTCAACAGTATTTATTTTGAATGGACATGCCTCAGACTGATGGACCACACTTCTCATCCTCCAGATTTGTCCACAATGGACATTTGAGCATTAAAGAAGGCGCTTGAATGAAGGTTTATAGTGCTTCACTGATGCCCAAGGACAGTTGATCTGGATGTTTCAGACATGCAGAATAACAGCAACCCTGATTTGTTGCACTTATTGACAGAAATCTTACAGCTCCAGTTCAGAGCATGGTAATGAGCTGCGGTTGCGAGGAGAAAAACAACCCGGAGGTCATGACTTTATGTATTAATGAATACGATCTTTATGTAATGCACCATTTGTTGAACCTGTCGGGCAAGTTTATTTAATATATGGAGGCTTCACCACGCATTTTTAAAGACTTAGCTGGTCTGCCTCTAACAGCTTGACATTAGATACAGTACCTCTGCAGAGGTCTAATTTAAATCAAAACTCCTGAAGGTCAGCAAAAAGCCAACCTGTGTAAAATAGCTTTGGAGGGTTTGAATAATCCCATTACTGTTGACCCCTCCCTTTTTTTTTAAAGTTCTGTCTGTAGTTTTGGCATCATATGCCTGTAGGTCTGTTTATACGGCTTCTTCCTCTGCAGTGCGCTACGAGGCACAGCAGAAACAGCTGTGTTGTGTCACGCCAATGTTTTCTTTGGCAGCCACTTAACTTTTAGGCTTCACTTTCTGGATAAAATCACTTTTTAGTTTAAGATTTTTTTTTTTTTTTTTTATTAGATGAACTAATAATTTTAGTCAGTTCAAAATTTTAATATGCAAAATTTTTAGAGTGATTTATAGAAAATGTTTTTTGTTTTTGTATACATAAAAAAACCCCTGGTAGTAAGTAAGTGTATGAAGAAAAAAGTAATATATGCATCAGGAAAAAAAAACAGAACACATATATGAATATATTTATTCTACATCTTGTGTTTTAACTAGTGGTTGGATTGGATTAAAATTTTTAATCAGTATATATCCTTTGTATCTAAAATCGTATTCCTGATAACTCTGATGCATTTTTGTTTTCCTTGTGAAGTGCATCTCCATAACATGATGCTGCCATTGCTTTTTACAGTTGTGTTGATGTCATCCATCCATCAGAAGGCTTTTTCATAATTGTATCTCTCACCTACCGGCTGTTCTTTTGTCTTCATGATGCTGATTGTTCACAGATGTTCTCTGTGAAAGCTTGCTTGCCTCCATAAAACGCCTGTTTTTTTTTTACTGAGATTCAGTCCCTCTCATGGGGACTTTATTTACTAACTAGGGGATTTTTTGCACCTAATTTAGAAGTATTTAGGGATATAATTTTAAAGGGGGATTGGACACAAAAGTAGACCATAATTAAAGATATTTATTTATTTAAAAAACAACCTGACAATTAGGCACTGTATTGTTTTTGGTTGTTTTTGATATATTCTCCATTTTTTATGCTTCTCTGTTCTGTTCACCTTTGCAGGCCCAGATTGCTCGCTGACTGTACCATCGACCGAGTCCTTCTGGATTCTGCCCAGCGTCAAGCCGTTTGGTACCTCCTTTGCCAGGGCTTCACATAAAGCAGTGGTACAGGAGAAGGTCATGTGGGTGGTGGGTGGATACACGTTTAACTACACCTCATTCCAGATGATTCTGAAGTAAGTTATTCATACCAGACAGCTTTTATAATCTCTTGTGAAATGTATGGTTTTGTTTATTACTTAATTTTTATTTTGAATGACATTGGACTGCTTAGTCATACAAAAAATAGCCCCACAACACAAAAAACTGTTCCCTTAGTTTGCTTAATTTGCTTTGTAAAGAACTGAGATGTTGTTTCAGATGTAAGGCTGGTATGAACAGCTTGTAGTTTCATCTATAAGCACAGCTTTCAATCTGTTAGTGGTTCTTCATTTCCATATGAGCAGTTTTCTTGATGACGTTCCGCTAATTTGTTTATTCATTACCAGGTGCAATAAATCCAGATATTCCTGTTCTGTCTTTTTTGATTACCAGAGCATTGATGTTCATTTTTGTTGCACATGGGCTGTAAATGCTGTGCACTTATTACTGTAGCTGAACTAAAGTGCTGTTTAGTTTCTTAAAACTGGAGCAGTGATATGCTAACTGGTTAATACAGAAAAGTGGGAGTAATGAAAGTGTGTTTAGTAAGGGTTGTTATTTTTAATAGGTACGTTTAATCTGACAAAAAAGCCTCATTTGAAAATGTATTTAAGTTTATTGAATATTGCCTGACATACAGTTTTAAGGACATTTGTTTCACAAATATGTTGAAAAGTTTCCTGTAAGTATAACCCGATTGTTTACAGTAAACAAACAGTAACTATCAGTAGAAAAAACACAAGTAATTTTTTTTGTATTTATAAAATGATTAAAAAAAGAACTCTGAAAAACACATGAAGATATGTTTTTGGACATTTTAGATTGACAATATTTATGCCTAAGACTCTTAATTTTAAACTGGAAGAACCACAGCTCTGGTATTATTGGACCTTTGTGCAGCTTTTCATACTGTTGATCACTTGATTTTATTAGAGGATCTGGAAAACTGGGTCCGCCTTTCTAGTACAGCACTGGACTGGTTTAAATCCAACCTAAATGACAGGTACTTTTATGTGTCAGTAGGAAACTTTCAATCAGAGAACAGAAAAATCACATGTGGGTTTCCTCAAGGTTCCATTCTGGGGCCCCTCCTGTTCAATGTCTGCATGATCCCTTTAGCTCAGATTGTTACTAAAGAAATGCAGACCATACACAGCTCGACATCACATTGACACCAGGTGACTATGAACCCATCAGAGGGTTGGCTAGATGCTTAGAACCACCGATTACCGCTTAAATCTTGTTGTCATGATAGACCTGAACCTTCAGTGACTCATAAAAGCCGTTACTAAATAAGCCTTTTATGAGCTGAAGAACATTTTCAAGTTTAAAGGACTAATTTCCCAACAGAAACTAGAAAAAACTCATTCAAAACTCATTATCTCTAGTAGAATTTATTACTGCAACAGTGGTTTCAAACTCCCAGAAGACTGTAATAGTGCTGAAAGCCTGAGTTCTTTTAAGTCAAAGTTAAAAACCCATTTGTTTAGAGCTGCCTTTGACTATGAAGGTTGTGGTCAAACTGTTTTGTTTTTCTTTCTGCTTCTATCATGTTTTATCTTTATTAGTTATTATTTTTCTGCTTTTATTTTTCTTCTATTTTTATATAAAGCACTTTGAATTGTCCTTGGACTGAATTATAATCAACAAATAAACTTACCTTGCAGAAGCTTAGATGTAGATATTATTTTTTATTGGTCCAGTCATTTTTTTTCAGTATTTTCAAACATGTAAGTTTTTTGTAAGTTAGGCAAAACAATAGTAGCCTTCTATCAGCCAGCTGACCAGCAGTGTACTGCAACAGGTGTGAAAGGCACATCTGTTTCACACTTTTATGATTTTTGTCCATTTTAGCCAAAATGATTCAGTTATAATATGAAATGTCAGGCCATGAATGATGCCAAAACCAACGTCCAGTTATTGTTTTTATTTTTCTCCCTGACATGAGCCCCTGCCCACCATTTACTGGAGTGTTGTGTCTCTGCCATTTGCAACAGATGCCATAGTGCTGTAGCACGCCACGACTGCTATAGTATCTTGCTGACGCCGTGTGATATGTTCAAGTCCGTTTGATTTCGTAGAGATGTGTGTGTTTGAAACTGTTTGTTTGAAACTTAATGCAGCCTAAGAAAACGATCAGACACTAACAAACACAAGTAAAGATTATATTACCGTAGTTGTACTGTTGTCTCAGACAATTAGATGGGTTACTTTGTGCAGAGATTCACAGCAATTCTGCTAGTTTTCTGATAACCACAGATATATTTAGGTCTCTTGGCTGTTGCAAGTCTATCTCTTACCACAGAGGAAAAAAGTTGCATGTGTCATTTAATGTTTTCTTTTATTTCAAGCGTCTGAAATTAGATTTTATGATGCATGTTGGGGGTTTTAGCTGAAATGTAATGTGCCTCTCTTTGCAGCTACAACCTTGAGAGTGGCGTTTGGAACACAGTACCCATCAGTGGGGGCCCCGTGCCAAGATACGGACACTCGCTTGCAGCCTACCAGGTACCTACAGGTGTCGCTTGCTCTGATGCATGTTGGGGTAGATCAAAACGCTGACTAGCAGCACAGTTTGATTACATTTATAAAGTGCATCTAGGAAGCAGTAATAGTTGCTGCACTAAAATCTGTTTTTTTAGACTTAAAAAGCTGTATTCACTATCTTTTGGATTTTTCTTACTTTATAAGAGAAAAAAAAAATGTATCATGGGAGCCCGAGATTAAAATATAATCTGATTTGTTAAACTTTTGTTAACAGGCTTAAACCCTCCCTTCCTCCCTTTTAAATGCATTCTGTATCTCAATATTCAGGCTAATCTAAGCTCTATGCTTTTCAGGATGAAATCTACATGTTTGGTGGGAAGCTTGAACCCAGCGGGGGCAACGTTACAGATGAGCTGTGGGTGTTCAACGTACAGAGTCGGACGTGGCAACGCAGAAGCCCCGTTGTGGGCTCGTCGGCCCAAGCTCAGGTTTACGCTGTGGAGGGCCACACGGCCCACTGCGTCCAGCTGAACAGTGGCGAGACCATCATGCTGGTCATCTTTGGTTACTCCCCCATCTACAGCTACATCAACAACGTTCAGGAGTACAATCTGAGTAAGTTGCAGCTCCTTGGTTAAGTCAGATTTCAGATTAATTAAGCAATAAAGAAGTGGATTATATTACCTTCTTAAAAATATGAAATTTACAAGTTTCAGTTTTCCTCTTCATTGAGTCCATGAAAACTCATACCAGCAGGGTATAATTAACCTGGCGCTGCAAGCTGGATTGTCGCGAGATCTTAGTCTCACAAAAAAATCCATCTTGAAAGCCTGTTAACAACCAACGAGTTGGACCAATGACATGCCAGCAGTGTTTTTTTGGGGCGGGACATGTAGGAATGACAACAGTCAGAAGGGCCTTGCTGGGGCATTACAAACATGGTGGAGGACTCACCTGTCGATACTGCAACTGACTCGGTTTTAGCTAAAATAGTGAAAATTTCTCGTTCAAAAAAGGAGCAAAGAGAGACACTTTGTAAATTTGCAGATGGGAAAGATATCTGTGCTTTTCAAATTTGAAAATTTGATTTATCAGCTTACTCTGCCAGTTGTGAAAACACTGAAGAAGCTGCAGCCAAATCCTATTGTGATCATCGTGTCTCCGTTGGTGGCTCTCATGGACGACAAAGTTCCTGAAGCTGGTTATTTCTGCTATGAAGCTGGGTGAATATGATGGCTAAGTCCTGAATGGCAATTACCAGCTGGTGTTTGGTAACCCAGAATCATTGGAAAAGTTTTTTCGTTATAGGGTTGACGATGTTCAAAAAATCAACTTTGTGTTGCTTAAAACGCCTTTTATTTACAGATTTGTCTTGCAAATTCTACAAAAATCGTTGCATGTTGACATGATGACTTCTCCATAAACATCCAACAATGACCTACATTTCAGTAAACACGTCCCACCTGTCATTTCTGGTGCAAGTCTGAAACATCAAAATTCGCTGCTGCAATTTGCAGTAGGCTACGCCTGAGATCCCAATGATTTCTGTAGCCTTTTCATTTAAAATTTTTATTCAAGGTATTTTACTAAGAAAACCCTCAACGGATAAAACCAGGCAGAGACATAATATTAGCCAATCAGAAATAGGGTAGGGCAGGTTTTTCCTAAGCAAACATCCGTCAGTGGGTATGCCAGCGTTCCATTATTTTAACTTTTGGAAAAAAACATCACAAACTTGGCAGAGATGGAAAGAATCAAAGTAGTGGTAGACAAAGGTTTTCCTTGGATATATGCAGGTCAGAATGGGCAGCGGGCCAATATCTGTAAAGACTGGTCACTGATTGTTCCTCTTGGAGTTAAAGTAATGAGTGTTATTTCCATCTGTAACCAAATCATCTGAGTACTTGCCACTGTCATCAGTGTTTCTCTCCCCTCCAGTGACTTTGCTGATAACCATGATTGGTCATTAGGTTTATTAAAAACATGAAGGGAGCAAAACAGAGTAGAAAGATTTTCGAGTCGGGCTGCAAAAAGCTTAACCTTCCAGGCATGGGAATAATATGCCACAGAAAATTAGCTATGCTATAATAAAATTATAAATTGTGTCAAACTAGCAAAAGCTAGATAAAGTTCAACAGATCATGTTAAAGACAAAATTGGTGTTTAAATTAATTCCCTGATGACTTCTGTAATATAATCCATTTTATTTACAAGCATCTTTCAAGATCACCCTCTGGATAAACATGGTACTAAATGAAAAAAGGAAAAGTCATAATATAGGAAACAGTTTAAGAATTAAAAAAGGAATAACCAGTAAACAGATTAGGAATAAAACAATTGTGATTAATCAATTATTGAAATAATCGTAAACTGATTTGAGTATTCGATTAATGGATTAACGGAGTATACAGACTAAAAAAATGTCTTAACCGACAGAGCAACCCACTCTGAACATTAATTATACCAAAAATATGGAAAAAATATATAAGCTTTTTAAATTTAAGATAAAAAAAAAACTTTCACCTGCTTTTAATTCTGTAAAAAAAAGAAAAATAATCAATAAATCAAAAAAAAAAAATTGACAGATTAATCGATCAACAAAGTGATCGTTATTTGGAACCCATAAAAAAAAAGATCAGAGTTAAAATGCTGTCCAGGCCTGCCAGCTCGTAAAGAGAAGGTAATGAGTGGTGTGGGCCAAGGATGACGCCAAGGCACTTAAGTTTTAATTGAGGGTGAGATCTAGAAATGGTGGCACGGTGTGAACGGCCCGGGGAATACATAGGCTGAGTCTAAAATGTTTTATTCAAGTTGATTATCAGTGTAAGGAGAAAAAGGGCTTGATGTTTATTTTTTTCCATCCTAACTTCGACATGTATTGATAGCCTGAGACTATTACCTATTAGGCCTTAGATGATATTGTCCGGTGTTTTTTATCTGATAGTTTTTGGACATGATGTAGAAGGTCAAGCTTATTCTGTTTGAATGGAGGATGTCTGGGAACATCCTTGCCAAGGATTTTCAAATATTTTCAGTTGTAACCTTTGACCTGGTTATTTCCTTTTAAATCTGACTCTGTCGTCCTTCTGGAAGGTTAACATCAAGCCCTTTGCAGTGTCTTAACAGGGACTGGTATCCGGATTTTTTTTTCTGTAATTAGCTGCATATAGATTCCCTCTTACTCTAACTAGAATCCCCACAGCATGATGCTGCCGCTACCAAGTTTTAAGAGAAGAGAGAAGGAAGGATGTTTTGTTATGTTTATTGTTGGTTTTCCACCACACCAGCTTTTTTGCATGTTTTCTGAAAAGTGACCTTTATTTTTTATTTTTTATTTTTAAGTTTTCTTGTCACTCCTTTATAAATCTAAATTGATCTTCCTTTTTTCTTATTGGTGTAAGCCGGCTAAAAATGATTGTACGCGACAGATGCATTTTGTTTTCTCTCTCTATACTATTGTGTTTCTGTTGGTGTTTCACAAAAAATCCTAATCATTGTAGATTTTACTTTAAGTTGATGAAATGTAGAAAAGTTTAAAACATTAAAACTTTTAAATTTTTCTGATTCCCTTAATAAAAGCCTATCTTTGTGACTGTAGAATGAATTCCCGATGAATATTTAAATCTTTTGTAAATTCAGTTATTAAGTGGAGGAAATTTGATTCAACAGCGAGAGATTTCTTTTATTTTAAGCTTTCCTAATATGTTTTCCATTTAGGATCCAAAGTGTGGTTGGTACCTGAGACTAAAGGGGCCATTCCACAGGGAGGTTATGGCCACAGCAGCACTTATGACGGCTCCAGCAGCAGCATCTATGTCCATGGAGGCTTTAAAGCTCTGCCAGCCGGCAAATATGGCCTTGTGGATGACCTCTACCGCTACGACGTGAACACAAGGACATGGTAAATCAAGATAATCGTGTACCGCTTTCGTCGTTCATTATCCTTTACAGATGGTGTGTGACGCTTTGTGTCACACGCTTTCTTGCTACAGCTGTCCGCGATACACACTTGTCTTTCACATTTCACAGGTTCATTCTAAGAGAAAGCGGCTTTCCACGGTACCTGCACTCCGCGGTGCTTCTCAGCGGCACTCTGCTTGTCTTTGGTGGAAACACGCATAATGACACGTCACTCAGCAACGGTGCCAAATGCTTCTCTGCTGACTTCCTGGCATATGATATCGGTAAGTCTCATGTTCAAACATACAGCAACTAAAAGAAATGTTTTTTTTTCTGTAAAAGTGATGCTAAGAGTTGTGTTAACTTTTTACTCGATTTAATTTTGAGCTGTTTATTAAAGAGAATGAAAAATTGTAGTTGAATACATGACCATGCTTTTTATTTGTTGGATATTGACAAAGAAAATTTGTTCCTCAGCTTGTGACGAGTGGACACTCCTGCCAAAACCAGACCTGCACAGGGACGTCAACCGCTTTGGCCACTCGGCTGTTGTTAGCAATGGGTAGGTATTTGAAATAAAAATAATTTCTCCATTTAATTTAAACTGGTTAGTTTCTTAAGTGAGAGGTACAGGGTTCCAAAACATTCTGGAAAAAAGCCTTTTCCATCTGTCCTGTCCTGTGCAGGTCAGTTGGTTGGTTTGACTGTTTTTTCTCCTTAGATGAGTTTAAATTAGCCTAAGAAAATCAGGACCTCTACATAAAACAAAGTTAGGTCTACAGCATGACCTACATTCAATAAATAGAAAAATAAGTTTAATAATCTAATTTACCAACTATTGTCTGAAGGATTGGTTAAAAAAAAGGATTATTTACTATTCAGTTCAAGACTTCCTTCTGTTTATGCTCAGAATGTGAAACACGGTAAGATTGTTTCATGAATAGAAAAGAATGGAATAGAGTAGAATTGATCTTTATTGGCCGCCAGGGTGGAAAATTGTCTTTGCGTCACCAGACAGCGCAAAAATACAGACACTGACAATTAGTAAAAGCAATCAAGAACATAAAAAAAGATGAAACAAGGTCCAGTGAAATAGAAATAGAAAATCTATTTAGGTTGTCACAGCTTTAATAGGGCCTTCATACATGAAAAACAATCTAACAGCTATTTAGTGGGTAACTCTTTATAAACTATCACTTTGCCTTAAAGAAAACCCAAATAGTGAAACAGATCTGTTAGAAGTTTCAGATATTATGCTAACATCAGCTTGGAACAGCAATTTGCTAACATTAAGGTGAGCAATCAGCCTAAATGCTGCAATTTCATTTAAACATTTCTTCATCTTAAGTTGGACCAACTGATTGTGTTGCATTTTTGGATAAGTTCAGTATTCTTTCTCTGCACATTTAATTGACAGCAGTAAGAGGTTTGTTAGAATGGAGAACAACCCATGTTTAATCTATAGCAACAGAAACAGGTGCCAGTCTTGATTGCACATTAATGCTATTATTTATTTCACTTGATTTATTTGCATTCTTCCTTGAGTTTTTGCAGAGTGCAAAAGCGCCCTTCTTAGCAGATTGCGCCCTAAGCAACTGTGTCTTTAGCCTATATTGCCCTTCGATAGAGCTGGGGATGGGCACCAGCACCCCTCGTGATCCAGCTGGCATATACGTGATGGAAAATGGATGGATGAGAACCAGCTGTCCATCCAACTGTTGTTCTATCCATGATGATGTTTCATGATACAGAGAGAATATTTGAAAGATAAGATTGGGGTTTACCTCTGCACAATTCTATATCTTCAAAAGAAAAAACAGGATAAATCCTCACATGACAAAAATATTTAGACTATATTTTGCTAAATAGGCACAGATTTACTTTCTGTCTCAGTCGCTGGTAATTTCAAATGCAAACCTTTTTAAAGTGGAAAAAAGTCATAATTCGTCATTCAGCCGGTCATGCTTCAAACATTGATAAACAGCATCTAGGGTGTGTAGCGTTTATAAAATTTGTACATATGTAACAAGAAATGCTGCTTTTCTCTTTAAACAAAATGCACCTTGATTTTCACGTCAAGCATAAAAAAAAACAAGCATGCATATTTTTTCGCATAGGACCAATGACATCAGACCAATAGTATCCCTACCAAAGTTGAAATCAAACCTACATCCTTGTATCTACCTGATATTTATCCATCCAACCTCTTATGCTTGTGGACATCCATTCTTTTCTTATTTTGCATGTTACATTTCTGCTCAGAAGAGGAACTTTTGTTTCTATTTGAGCCCAACAAATCTCAAGTCCAAAGCTGTAAGAAGTATTAACAGAAGCCTGTTAAACAGTTTCTCCAATAAACATGGCAACAAAGTTTGACTAAAATGCAGATTTTAAACCTGCTTGGGTCTAAGTTAGAAGTTATTTAAAGTAATATTAGATGTGATTGAAATGTTCTATTTCATAAATCTGTCGTGTCCTTTGCAGTTTCAGGCCGTTAACCTTGGTTCTAATGAGGCACTTCTTTTCTGTCAGGTCTATGTATGTGTTCGGGGGCTTTTCCAGCGTCTTGCTGAATGATGTGCTCGTATACCGACCTCCCAGCTGCCAGGCCTTCTTGGCAGAGGAGGGGTGTGTAAGGGCAGGGCCTGGGGTCCGCTGCATCTGGAGCAGGGGCCGCTGTGTCCCCTGGGAACTAGGCGTGCTTAATGGCAGCTCTCTTTCCGTACCTTACTGCTCCTCTAAAACAGGTAAGGAACAGAATAACGAAATATCTTTGTACCTTTATTTTTACACCATTTTTATTTATTTCAGTCAAACTCTAAAAGAAAATATTCAATGTGCTCTATTTTCAGTGGCGGCGGACGAGTGGTGCTATAGGTTCTCAGACTGTGGCAGCTGCACAGCAAACACCAAAGGCTGCCAGTGGTGTGATGACAAGAAATGTATCTCTGCCTCCAGCAACTGCACCTCTGTGAGTGTTTCAACAGGGGGCAGCAGAGCACTGTTAATGTATCTTGCTGAAACGCATAGAAATTAGATTTTCTTTAGTTAGTGAGGTAGTTTTGAATATTTATAACCTTTTACCAAGCTGTTGTCCTGTCCAGTTTACTACATGATGACCCAAGCTGGATGCTGCTTCTGAAGGGGTTGATTTCCCCAAACAGATGCAGACTTCCTCATTTTATCTTGAAATTACAGCCACTCTTCTCATCACCCTTCCCCTCTTTGCACTGCTTCCAGGGTGTGAAGAACTTCACCGAGTGCCCGGTGCGCACCGAGCAGGTGTGCAGCAAGCTCGCCAACTGCAAGAGCTGCTCCCTGAATCTCAACTGTCAGTGGGAGCAGAATCACTCACAGTGCCACTCGCTGCCTGGTGAGCCCGAAAAGTGGAGCATGAACACTAATGCATGCATGGGATGCTGATCAGATGTTTTTTGTTATTTGAGTCAAGGATGTTGGCCTTTCCTGGAAATTACAAATGGATCTGATGATGCTCACTGTTAGAGGCATTATTAAGCTATATACTCCATGAATTTACCCATCAGGGTTCGGTCTACGTCATCAGATTATATAAAGTTTAGTGCGGAGTATGTGTTTTAAACACAGCAGAGGGTGTTTGTTTTTTGTTTTTTTTTCTGAGGTTTTTGTAAACATGTTTTTTTTTTTTTAATCTGTCATCCTGATGTTGTTTATCAGCTTTGCCAGTGCATTTAGTTTACCTCTCAGCTACTTCCTCCCACCCGGCCCCGTTGTTGACGTCGACAAAATCTAAAGAAATGGTGCTGTCACTTTATCCGTAATTTTCAGCTCATGAGGAGCTGTCGCCTGAGGGGGATTGCAGTGGTAGCTCCAAATAATATCTTTTTTATGTCTGTGTGTGACTCTGGATTTGTCATGCATGAAAAGGACTTGGTGATCACATAGACACGCAAAGCCTAAGACCAGCAGATGCAAATTAGAAAATTAAATATATACCAAAACAACACATTTAGATTTTACATGTTAAGTGTTTTCTAACTTAAATGCTTAAAATTGAAAAATGTTTACCTTTGACTGTAGTTAAAACATCGTTTTGAATTATATTATTGCCTATATTCCCTTCTTATAGCCCAGCAGTGCAGTGAAGGTTGGAGCCAGGTGGGCGACGCCTGTCTAAGGATCAACTCCAGCCGGGAGAGCTATGATAATGCCCAGCACTACTGCAAGAACCTCAATGGGAACATTGCTTCGCTCACCACCTCAAAGCAAGTGGATTTTGTGCTTGAGGAGCTAAAAAAGCTTCAGCAGCAAGAACAGGTAAAACTTTACAGTGTGAAATGTTTGCTTAGCTTCATCCAACCAACCCTCCAAACATGTTCACAATTATTCAAACAGAATTATATTAAACACTACAAACATTTAGTTAAATGTCCATTAGCAGGTTGATACTCAACCTCATGCTTTTGCAGTAGCTAATGAGGTTTGTATCATAGTCTACTAATTTACATTTGAGTGAAAATCAATTCCAGGTGCTGAATGTTAGACTGTAAGAATCAATTAATTAGGTGCTTTTTTTAAAAGAAGGATTTGTTAGTCATTACTCCTTCATTAAAATAGTCAGCATGATGCTGCCAACACCATGCTTGGCAGCTGGTATAGATGACATAATCAATTTGCATTTAAGCATGCTAGTGGCTGTATCAGGCTTAAGGCTGCATGTGGATTTTAGAGCTATAAAATGATGAAATCTTCAATGAATGGATGTTTTCCAATCAATTGTACCCTGGAAAAACACTAATTGAATTAAAAGAATTATTTTTAGCTCCCAGAACAAATTGCATTCATCTGTTTACTCTAAACCAGGCATGCCCAAAGTCGGTCCTCAAGGCCGACAAGGCCCTGTCCTGCAGGTTTTAGAGGTTTCCTTGCTCCAGCACAGCTGATTTTAATTGAAAGCTGGTTAACAGGCTTTTGGTCTACTGCAATCATTATAACCAGCTGTGCTGAAGCAGAGAAACCTCTAAAACCTGCTGGACAGGGGGCCTTGAGGACCAAGTTTGGGGATGCCTGCTCTAAACTAACATGCATTAGAGAGCAAAAGTTTCAATGATAAATCTTAATACGCCGTCTCCCCCATTTAATAAAAAAAAAAAAAATCAATTCAAATTATATAGTGCCAACTCTCAACACATGTCATCTCTAGGCACTTTACAGAGACAATGCAGTCATATTGGTTGAAAGTGGAACATAAAAAATACTGCAAAATAGAGATAGAACAAGAAGAAGTGGTCTCTATGTGATCCAGCAGGCCAAACATATAGCAGCACAAATACAGAAAACAAGCTCAGGATAACTTGCCTATTTTGGATGAAATATCAGAAAAGTAGAGCCTACAAGAAATGTAGACTGAAATTCTCCCCCGCCGGATCAGGCTTTTTTTTTGTGTCCTATCTGTCAATGTGGCAATAGGAGTTGTTGTCTTAATGCCAGAAAGAGCCCAACAGATTTTACTTTCACAAGTGGAGTATTATCGCTTTCACCACAGTGCTCTGCTATAATTAAATATCTAAATAGTTTTATTATGGTTTATGTAGGGAATAAATTATGTTATGGCAACTTTACAAAAAAAAAAAGACAAGTTTAAAGAAAGATGAGACAAAAGGGAGATATTGACAAAACTTAACCCGCTAACATCTAAACCTCTTTGATATGGGATTTAAATGACAGGTCCTGATCAAAAATAACACCTCAGATTCTGCCTCACCTTCCAGAGATAAACCAATCATATTTAGAGTAGTGCTAATCTCATTTTTAATGGAATTAATCTTTTTTATAAAGTATTCCACAAAAATCATCACTGCTAAGATGAAGATGGGATAGACAGTTCAACAGAGTTATGGCTCTGGGTGAGCTGCTGAATTATTAAAAAGAAATCTAGGATTATTCCTATTTTTCTGTATTAATGAAGAGAGATGATGAATATTATTTTTATTGATGGTCTAAATGCTAAAGCTACTTAGTGAAAATGTTGGGCAGTTGCTCCTCTTTTCCTGACCTCATAGCTACATTTTCCTCCTATAGCTTCAGAACAATTGCAAAGCTGCTCTGCAGAGTTGGTCATGCATGCTGTTCTCATGAGGCTATAATTAGCTGTTTGTCTGCCTAGTTTAGAACTTTGTTGTTTGTTCCAAGCAGTACCTTGATGTACTGTTCCACATTATTTTCCCATTACATTAAAAGCTGAGTCGTGGAGTTAAATAAGTAAACATATCTGTGAAATTATGTTTGGCAGATATTTAATGGCATCTTTTCTTCCCAGGTGGAAATGGAGCAATTATTTTTATTTATTTATTTTTTATAATAGCGTGACTGAACAGCATTTAGGATATTTTTGTTCAGACTTCCACTGACTTCAGCTTTGTTACCACAGCGACTGTCTCCCTGGGTGGGCCTGAGGAAAATCAATGTGTCATACTGGGGTTGGGAGGACATGTCTCCCTTCACCAATAGCAGCTTGCGCTGGCTGCCTGGAGAGCCCAGTGACTCTGGTTTTTGTGCCTACTTGGAGGAGCCTCAGGTCTCAGGACTTCGGGCCAATCCTTGCACTGCAACTGCTCATGGCCTCATTTGTGAAAAAGCTACTGGTAAGCCACAAATAACACACAGATTGTTGGATATTATGAAATTAAGCATGCTTTTACCTATAGAAGGTTTTCTTAAAGTCCCATTCCTTTTTTTTTGTTTGTAGGGAACCCCAATCATAGCAGCCGTACGTCATGCAAGAAGCCTTGCTCTCTGCACACAAACTGTGCCAACTGCACCAGCCAGGGCACGGAGTGCATGTGGTGTGGCAGCACGCAGCGCTGTGTGGACTCAAATGCATATGTCATCTCATTCCCCTATGGCCAGTGTTTGGAGTGGCAGACTTCAGACTGTGTGGGTAAGTTTCTCCAGGCAAATTAAATGTAGGTGAGTTTCCCGGAGGTCTATAGTCTAACGTCAGGGCAACAGACAATAAGTTTCCCTAGATTGGCTTCTGTAATTGTTCGATATTCATTATGGAGAGAAGAGAGGTTACGGGAAAGCAAATGGCTTAAAGTCGAAGGTGTTTGAATCACAGGGAAAATCGTATTTGTTTCCTGTAATTGACTATGGAATCTGCTTTGGCTCTTAATGGCCAATTACTTTTGCTTAAACTCGCACCTAACTGCTGCTGTCCCTCCTGACTGCGCTTTAGCTGGTCTCTTTACTGTTTGATGCTTCTAAGTAATGTTGCGTTAAGGATTGGTGGCTGGGGTTTAATGGGAGCTAGGAAAATCGGGGGGATCTTTCTTACCTGCTCTTTCTTCTGTTTAACAATTTGCAGAGAGTACTAAAATAATGGGATAGAACCCTAGGAGAGGGAGCCCAGATGTTGGTCAAAAAGCCAATGCGCTCTTATAAATTAGCGTATCATCGTAAATTTAGTCTAGCTGTGACAACTTTCAGTGTGTCTAAAGGAGCTGACAAGAACCATGAAGAGTTTTCAAAGAAACTCGTCTTATTCAAGGTTTACGCAAAAATGATCCACCTAAACAATTAAGAAAAGGCAAACAAACAAAAATAACAAAGACCAGTGGTCCAAATCAGATTAAAAAGTAGACACATATGAAGGAGAAAATAGGCTTTGACTACCTAGCAGTAAGCGTACTGGGGATCTCTTTCACCTGAAGGTCGACATTGCCTTTCAGCTAGATGCCGGTTCTTGATGTATGAATTATTCCCCCTGTTGTGTCACATTGAGAAAAATCTCTGATCAGTTTAGCGAGTAACAAATTTAGGGAGCCCAGGAGTGCTGTCTCAAATTCATTTGTGTCTGCTGGTGTTGGGCAACACAGAAATGCTGTTTGCTGTGGATATTTGTCTTGAGGAATTAGTCTCTCTTGGCATGAAGGACAAGGAAGGTTGTTCTAAAAAAACCTTTTGTGTTTCCCTTCCTTTCTCTTTGCTTGGGTGAATTCGGAGAGATGTTTCAATCTTGGATATTTGTTCCCTCTTTCTTTGTTCTTTTTTTAACGTGAGTGTGTTCAGTGTGTGCAGTAATGTATGCGTTGGGTTGGGCCTTCTATATAAATACATCTAAAACCCCAAGAACAGGGGAAATGTACAGCAGTGGTACAATGATTACTGTTATTCAAAGTTTTTTTTTTTACTTACTTGAATTTAAACATGTATTGTTTCTGTTACAAAGGTTAAATTGTTTTTTCCACAGAGAGTTTTTTCGACAAATATTGCCTTTTTTTTACTGACAAATCAGAGTCCAGGCAATACGTAATGGCTCTTCATTAGAGTGGGCTATAAAACTGTTTCCTTAAGGTTAAATTAACTATTTAAGTTTCAAACATTCTCAAGTCATGTTGAATTTCTTTAGGCAAGGCAAGGCAAGGCAAGGCAAATGTATTTGTATAGCACAATTCAGTACAAAGTCAATGCAAAGTGCTTTACATGATTAAAATACAGGAAAATAAAAGAATCAAAGCAAGTAGGAAAAAATAAAAAAAATAAATTTAGCTGTAGTACGCAAAATCAGATTTGGTGTTTTCAGGGTTCTACAAAGCTAGCAAAATAGTTTAAGCGCTGAACACACTGAGTCCGATTTTTCGTTCTAGTCGACAGAAAATCGCTCCTTACGAGGCCATGGCTATTCGTGGTCATTAGGGGACAATGGGGATGATCACACCCGACACGATTTTCTGCAAGAGAGCTGGCGTAGCTCTTAGTCACACTATGCAGTAATTTAGCTGCAGTTTCATGGGTTAGACAGGAACAGACACGCTGTTAAAAAGTAACACACAGCCGCTTTTGGGGAAAGGCAAAATAAAATCTGTCAATCGCAAGAGAAAAAAAGTCAGGATTGGAATTGCAAATCCAAATAAGGCAGGTGGGACAGACTCATGTATAAAAAATAAATGAAACATTAAAAGGAGCACTTTACCCATGATAGGATTTCAGGAGGACAGAGAACGTATAGAATAGTGATCCTCTTTGAGCCTCGCAAAAACAGCGAGGGAAAGAAAGCGCAGTTCATCAATATTCACGAAAAAGAAAAGAGAAACTTCAGGAGGATAGAAAACAGATATTTTAAAATAGTGATCCTCCTTGAGCCTCACAAAAACCAAAACACGGGGCAGACAGAGCAGGTAAGTAAATCTCATCATTCTTTATCTCTCTCTGAGAATCACCTCTCACTGCCTCAGTCAGCATATAAACCATCCAACATCCTGTATTGCTGAGTTTTCCTTATTTAGACATAGATGACATTATGTTTTTAATAGAGGCATATTATTATTCGCTATCTGTTCTGGTTTGAGATGCCACGCAAAATCATTTAGGGGTGGCTTTGCTTTATTTATATTTTTATGCTAAGCAGTATCTTTTAAATTTCATTTTTAAGAACTTTTTATAATCTTTCGGAGGCAATTGTGGGAAATGTTTTTTATTTTATTTTTGTAGCACAGAGACAGAAGTGAAAAAAAATCTGCACAGATCTGCTCACCCTGCCTAGTCGGAGCCTCTCTGTACGCAGTCAGTGTGACATGGAAAAAATCATATCGGAGAAAAAAAAAACAGTCATACGCAACGTTTGTGACCTTGCCTTAATAAGGAAAGTAAATGTTATCATTTACTTTAGCTACAACCACAGAGACCAAAAAGTGGTCGAGTAGTTGATTTTAGACATAAGCCCCCTAGATGAATTTATACTCTGTGGTTAAATTAAAAGCTATTTATTACTAACTGATGAGTAGAAGAAGGTAACTGAAAGAAATACTTTTTCCTGCCAGCCTAATGGCACGTAAGAAGCCATTGTTTCTGAAGCTAATAGCCTTTTTTGCATCCATAGCTAAGGCATGTTCACATGGACATAATTGGTATTATTAGATTTTTTTGAAACGGAACACATTTCAGTCTGATTAAGAGATTTTGAAGAAATGTAAGCATGGCTATAGCTATGAATAAAGCAAATACATATCAGAGAACCGACAAAAAGAAAATTATTTAGATTTTTTTTTTATTATTTATTTTTTTAAACGGAGCAAAGTTGTTTATTTGATAAATCATAAGACAATTGATCGGTTTCCTTTATCAGGGGAGGCCTTCAGCTGTCACAATTGATCTGTGTGTTAGGAGCTTTTTGTATTTCAACATGCTTTTATGTTGTGGCAAAGCAAGCGTCTGCTTCCAAACGTCTTCTTTTTTTAGAAGAGCATTTTCTGCAGAAATCCTCCACTTATGGCCTGTCGTCTAAGCAAACTTAAATGGCTTTACTTTGTTCTGATTGCTCTTGTGTTGTCATGGTTTCACATCCATTAGCGGAATAGCTGGAGATTTGTTTGACATAAACTGAGGTAAAAGCACTCAGTGTTTGTCGTCTTAAAATAGTGGCGGCGTTTCTCTGCTGAGGTGTCTGTTGAGCGGGTGAGTGGTGGCTTTGAAACTTGCCAAGCAATCGAAGTGTCCTTAAGAGTCTCTCAGATGGCAGCGCAGTATTCCTCCTTCAGGTTTCTAAAGTTAGGGTGAAGTGCAAAGATATGTGGCTCATTTAATCCCTTTCTGAAACTTTGTTAAAATTTGAAAGCTTTGGAGTTTTCAGGCAGATTCTCATTTAAAGTCTCAGACTGTGATTCTGACTCTTATCAGCCATTAAAATAGGGAAGCTTTGCTTTGCTGTTTCTTATCGTCTTATCTATTTTCTGGTCTGTTTTCTTGCTGTCTCACTACATTGTGTTTAAGTGTTAGCCGCGTTTCATTTTCTTAGGCAGTGGATCCTGTAAAAGAAGAAAAACAAACTAAATCTTTCTGAAAAGATATTAAAATTTGATATTTTTAAAATGACTTTGTGTCAAAGTGACTGGTAGCGCCCTTGTTATTATCCCTCAAAACATTTTTCGTCAATGTCTGAAACTAGACAAGCTTATATTCAATTTTATTTTGATTTGTAGTACAAAATTACACAAATTTCAACTGTTTTTTTTGTAAAGCACCTCAAGCATGGGCCTGCTTTATGGGGAGAATCTGTTCCCTGAAATCTTAGCTCTTGCCAAGGGTTCCTAAGTCACTTCATTTCTCGACTTTGACTAGAACCTTCCTACATATTAAGATGCTTTGATTTAATCCACTCAATTGTAGCTTAGGTTGTAGAGTATGTATGCACTTCATGACTCCTACAAACTATAAACTTAAGGCTTTTCCTTGTAATGGGATTTTTTTCTATAAAGGCCAGATTTTTAAGGTGGAAGAAAAAAAAGATTGTCCTTTCATCACATTCTGCCACCTGAGTGGTCAATCTTGACACCTGTCCAGAGTTTTCATTGGCCTCCTACCTGCTACTCTAACTGGCGCACTGTCTGCCCAGGCCCAAGTGGCTTTTTTTTGTAAAAAGAATATCTTGTACAACTCTGGGGGGGGGGAAGAAGAAGAATAAAAGCAAAATGGCTGAGAACTCTAAAACAATAAAACAACCACAGAGTCTGAATGGAGCTTACATCAGTATTTATTTACAGTTTTCATAATAGTCGACACGGGGAAGAAGGGTGACCCCTATGTGGAAAGGTTCAATTAATTCAGACTTAAAAGGTAGAAAACACAAAGTAAAACAATAGTAACAGAGGTTTGAAAGGACGGCCTACAAAAGGTCACAAAAATGTAATCCATCGGTTTTCCTTTCATCAGAAAAAATGAGAAAAGTAAAAAATTGTCCATTCCTGTTTATAACTTAAACGCATAAAGTTTCTCCAATGTTGCTTTCAGAGCCGTCCTCTGTGTCCTCATGGTGGTGTTGACTATCCAGCAATAATTCACATAGTAGTTTGTGTTCGTAATGTGATTAACAATGCAGACAAGTTCAAGGATTCAAAATGCTTTAGAAGACAAAAGAAAGATGCGTTTGATGTCCTCTGAAATGAATGGCCAAATGAAAGTGGTGATTAGCACAAAGAGATGTGACCTTTACTTGTTTTCCTCTCCAGCTCAAAACTGTTCAGGACTGCGGACGTGCTCCCAGTGCTTGGATCAGCCCGAGTGCGGCTGGTGTGGCGACCCCAGCAGCACAGGGAAGGGACTGTGCATGGAAGGGTCTTACAGGGGGCCCATGAAAAGAGCTGCAAAGCAGGGCCAGCAGGGCCATTCCCATGACATGAGCCTTGAGCCTGGCAGTTGCCCCAAAGACAAAGGATTTGAATGGGCCTTCATTAGCTGCCCTGGTGAGTAATATACACCCCGTCCCACCTTATAGTATCTCTACTACATTATTAGGTATTGACCGTTGGGTTGTTCTGATTTTGGTCTGAAAAGATATCTGTGTATTGGAATCTAGTTTCAGCTGCTGAATGCAACCAATCCCTCCCTGATGACTTTTGCAACCTAATGCTACTCTCCCCCTTTAATTCTCCTTCCGTTCCACGCTTCAACACATGTTATCAGATAACAATATAACCCTTTCTCAACGTGATAATGTGATCAATCCAAGGTTGTTTTCTGCTATAAATTTTAATTTATGGAAATTACCACATTTTCTTTCTGGTTTTAGTATATCCAAAGGCTAATTTAAAGTTGTTCCAATAAATGCAATTCCAAAAAGAAGCAATGATTTTTCAAAAGTGATTCCTATAACATGGCTGCTGGCAGCATTAATGGGTTTCAACCGTAGCTGTAGTAAAATTCCTAAATCCCGCATCGACTCCATGACACTCGGGTTTATTGACATGCATTTTTAAATCATCCTTCTTCTTTCAGGTCTTTTTATCCTCTTGTCTTGATATTGCTTTCCAGCATGCCAGTGTAACGGCCACAGCACGTGTGTGAACGGCAGTGTGTGCGAGCAGTGTCGCAACCTCACCACTGGTCCTAACTGTGAGACCTGCATGCCGGGTTACCACGGAGACCCGACCAATGGCGGCAAATGTCAGGGTGAGTGGCGCCCTTTTTTATGACTTTATTTATTCCTTCATATAATGAAGACTTCACCCAGTTGTCATTTCTTTTTCCTCTGAATCAATCAGTAGACAACAGTTCAGTATTGGGTTTGTTTTAATTGCCAAAATAAAGATCTAACCTGGATTATTTTATGGAGTTGGAATATCTAGCTTGGGTTTGGTTAAGCTAAGATTTGTGCAACGTTTAAAAGATCCAACCAAATAGTGAGAATGTATTGTGCAAAAAAAGTCCCAAATAATGCAAAATGTCTTTAATCAATCAAGAAATTTCAGTTTGGAAAATTGTGAAATGATGCAAACAAAGATTTTTCTCAGCTATGTTAATATAAAATCGTATCCATTGAAGTTCACTCTAGGTGAATTTAGAGAGCTTTCAAACACAAATGCCTTTTATGCAGAGCCTTTTACTACACCCAGGGAGGGATACATGATAGTTTTTAGAGGAACCTGATACAAGTTGTTTTGAAAATGGTGAAACAATTTCCAACAAAAGCTCCTTTCTTTCAGTTGTTTGACCAGTTGTAAGACTTCTTTATTAAGTGGTTTACAGAACTGGTTTTATTTCCTGTGTCTCTGCCAAACAGAGAACATCGTTGTTGAGCTGTTGCAGACTATACTTTAGACTTAATTCCTGTTTTCAGTGGGCAATGTTTTTACTGTAGTCCCTGCTGAATTTAAAAAAGTAGAACGTCTGCAATGACAGCAGAGTGTAAAGTAAGAATAGGGATTAAAGCATCAGTGTCTGATATCCACTGAAACCCCTGAACGTTGCCTGATGAGAAAGATGAGACTTGATTTCCCTTCATGTCTTTTGCCATGAAACATGAATTGCATTCCTCAGAAATTAGACACATGTATTTGTATGAGGTGTCGGACGATGAGTCACTCATCCTTACATTCAAAAACATAAAGCTGGGTGGATTTCCTTTCCTTACATACTTTAATGCTGATGCAGTTTTAAAGCTGTACAGTGACAGTAAACAGCATAGCACCTTAAATAATCCTTCCATTTGTTTCTGTGGGTGGAGATTTCATTTCTGTCATTGAAACCTGCAAGTTTGAATGAAATTGAGGATGCATCACCTGCTTCAGTTTGATCTTAATTACGATAATAAACATTCA
>NW_015150956.1:0-43467 GCF_000732505.1 Cyprinodon variegatus
CTACAAAAGTTTAGAAAAAAACAGTATATAAAATCCCTTGTCTGACAATGGGGAAATTGTGGTGTTTACAGCAACAAAGATTATAGTTGAAGTAGTTGCAAAATGTGTACCTCAGAAAAGTATATGAAAATAACAGATGGGAAAATAAAACAAATAGAGTATTGTACTTTACTGTGGTTTACAATATAATAATCTATAAAAGCTGTTGACATTTTTATAGTAATGGATATGTGAAAAATGCATGCAGCAGCATGTTATTTAACTGGCTTAAGATGGGCTTACACTATGCGATTTTTTTGCCCTTTTCGGGGCGATTTTCCAGTCTTAAGAGAATTTTTCGATCGGGCCGACTTTAAGCCTGATCGTGCGTCATTTATTGTACAGGGGGTAACAAGGGGCGGTCTGCCTCTTAACAACCACCTCCCGATCCGGAATGGTGAGGTCAGAAGAAAATCAAACATGTTTGATTTTCTCCCGACCTCACCGTCGTCAAATCGCTCAGTGGACATGCGCAAACAGGGATTCTTCTTTTTCTTCTTCCTCTCTGATGTAAACACAGATGCATGGCGGGGGTGCGGGTGAAATGGAGCTCATTCTGTAAAATTGACAGACCATAGTAGCCACGTTTGCTCAGCCATGTCTTTGTCCAAGTATGTCGTCGCCTTATCTATTTAGGGCTTTCAGTGCAAAATTGCACAAAGCTAGACAAGTCAGAATAGCTTCATCTCACTGTGGAGCTGAGTTCAACGTGATTTTCAGATGCACGGTGTGAGCAGGTAGATTATTGAACATGCATCGTGAGCTATGAACTCGCACAGTGTGAGCTGTAGCTGCGTGCTACGATTGAAAAAATCGCACAGTGAAAAAATCAGCATGAATGTAACAACTTATTGAGGTTGTTGGGAACACTGATGGTTACAAAGTCTTACAGCAGCTGGGAGGAAGGATCTGTGTTAAAACTCCCTTGTGCAATTAGGGTGCAATCGAATTGAAGGTTCACTGGCCCTGAATATAGAGCCTGAGCTAAAATCAAATGAAAGTCAGTCAGAACCAGCAAATGTATATGATTGTTCCTTTTGTTTCACAGAGCCATAAGCAAAAACCTTTCCCTGCAGCTGGTTGGAGAAAATATGACGTTAAAGCTGGATGCAAGGAAACACACGTCATGATCAGATTATTTGATTTCAAACCCATATGAAAGTTATATTCAATTTTTATTTGTTTCAATCTCAGTTAATCCAATTGAGAAAGTTTGCACGTATTTTATTAGGTTGCTTTAAAGAAAATCCACCTGTAGCTGCAGCTAAAGCTGGTTAGAGAACTGACTGAAAGGAGCTAAATGTATATGTGCCTCACACTTTGATCCCTATAGATGGTAAAAAGGTGATGGAAAAATCATTTAGATTCTGTAAAGCTATCTACCTTCAGAGCCATTCATCAAAAAGATGCTTCTCATCTTTGATAATGAGCTGGACATTAAAAGTTTTTGGCATTTTGGCCAAAACAAAGTTGTGGGTGAGATGCTCGGCTTATGAGTGACTCATTTGTTTTTGCAGTACATTGTGCTCCAGCTGTGTTAGCGAGAGGTTTTTAGGAGGCACGTTCATTCATTACCTGCTTCATTTGTTCTTTCCCTCAAGGTATGCCACCTTCCTGCAAGTCTCTGCTTTTTTTCCTTTCTGTTTCAACAAATACACTTTTCCATACTTGAACAGCAAAGTGCCAAACAGTTTTCTGTTTAAAGTCCCAAAGGGAGTTCACTCCAGAAAGAGAAAACGCTAACCATAGGGGGACGAGTTTAACTGGATCCGCATGAATGAAAATCAAATCTGGTTCTATTATATGAACATAAATTGGTCAATGTTATCTAATTTTCTTCATGTCCTGGATAACACAGTCACTTCAGCATTGATTGCTTGTTTGTGTGGACAGTTGCTCAACAATAACGTATGACTGAAGGATTTATAAGCTAAGCTTTTGTGCGATGTCATTACCACATGGGTCATTTACTAATATAGGACAAATAAAGGTGTCAGTCCTGTTATCCTACCAGGATGCTAATGGAAAACATGATCTTTCTGGGGTGGAAAAAAAAATCATTTTTTCTCAATTCTGAGGTTGAAGTAATGCTTGAATGCATGATCCTTACATAAAGATAGGATTCTTTTCAGATTGCCTGAAGCAATAGAAGAGTGTTCAGAGCTCAAATGGGCTTTCTGGAAAAAGAAAAGATTCATCTCAGCTAAGAATGTGTTTCTATCAGCTTCCAGGTTGTTAAAATCCAATCATGAGTTTCCTTTAATGCAGTTGCAAGTTTTGCATCAGAATATATATTTACTTGTGAATATATTTTGTCAAATAGCTTTGAAGATGGGTTTAGAAGGCAGTCTTTGATTTTGTTTACCCCCCTCTGTTTTCTTTTGTTTCCTTAAATATGTTTTAGTGTTTCGTAAGGCTGTTTGAAGATATCAGGTTGTGGGTATTTGGATGAATCTAATGAATGCAGCAGAAAATAAGGGCGCAGAGTTATACATGTCTGCATAGATAAACCCAGTAATCCTTTTTTGGGGGGACGGGGGGTCACCTAAATCAAAGTATTGCATTTACAATGTGCTATTTTGTCAAAAAAAGAAAAAAACATTTTTTTTTGTTGATTTACCTGATGGATATACTATCCAAATAACAATAGCAGCACCTGACCTTCAACTACATTTAATAAGGAGGCTATTGGGTTTATAAATCTTAAGTTCTTCATCTTTTAACCTACTAAGTGCTTTATTATTTAAACGATATCTCAAACTATTCTTGTTCAGATTAGTAACCTGCTGTTGCTTTGTTGTTTCCGTGAGTTGAAAACAACTCACGGTGTTTTCTTATATGACTGCAGCCTTGCCTCAGCATCTAAAAGTTGCTGGCAATTCAAATACATCTGCCACCTACTTTCTCTCCCACTTGAGTTGGCACTGTTCCTCTACATTTTTCTTGGTGTTCTTTGGAAACCTGCAATGTAGTCTTAGCATGTTGTTTAAAAAAAAAAAAAAGCATGAACAGCTCTGAAAAGACCCAAGAATCCACATACCTAGATTTTCTTGAATTCAACTTGCATTCAAGAACTGAATTCAACACTGAAGTGTAAAAATCACTGCTGTGATCATCTTTATCACCTTGAAATTAAGACCAAAATTACCAGCACTGAAAACATGAAACATAAGATAAATGCGGTGCAAACAAGATTGTATCTTTGAACATTTAGATAGTAAATAAGAGCCAGGATGAAGTTGACAAAAGACCATTCAAATCTTGTCAACTTGAAGAGACCCCAATATCTGATGTCAGATATGAAACATGGGGGAGAATCTGGGAAGATTAAGGTTGGTGTTTCAGCCTCATTGTGTGTTCTGCGTCATTTAGTATACAGGGGGCTTCTACGTCCACCTCCCAATCAGTTATCATAAAGTCGGGAGAAAATTAAATATGTTTAAAATTCAGTCGGCCCTTATACGTTAAAGGCAAATCCTGCTATTGAAGCAGAGGTACGAATGTCTACGAGTCGTTTTAACAGAGCCTGATGTGCTGCGCATGTGCAAACAAGAGAGTTCTTCTTCCTCCTTCCAGATTGACGGGTCTGACCAGCGCCTTTTCTCGGTGCTGAGTCAGACGTGTGGTTTCTGGACGTACAATGTGAGCAGGTAGATCGCATCAGAGCGTCAGGCCGTATAGTGTTAAAAACATAAATCGCGAGCTTTAAACTTTTAAACCCTGCTCTTTTGTCGTACAGTTTGAACTGCAGCTGAGTGCAACGATTGAAAATATCAAACAGTGTATGCCCAGTCTAAGACAAAGCTACAATCAAGAGGAATACAGGTTTTTGCATGAATATCAGGCATGAGATCACCCAGCCATCAGAACCTTAATGACTGCATGAAGTAGGCTACAATTTTGCTAAAAGCAACAAAACGCTACGTACTTTCACCCATCAGTCAGGAAAGGGGTTTATATATGGCCTCAGCGAACCACAGCGAGAATCTACTAATGATCTATCAACATTAGAGAGAATTTTTTTTTTTTAAGGTTTTCATCCTGTTATAAGAAATAACGGCATTTTATTGTTCTTACAAATAAAAAACATTTCACAACTGATCGACATAGAGCACCTAATATTAAACCCTCATCATGGCTCCCAAGCTGTAGCTCTTTCTACCAGATACTGTTCTGGTCCTGATTATCATTCCAGTGATGCTCACACCTGGTTGCCCTTCTGCCAATCTGCTGCTTTCTTTAACCTCCTTGGAAGTGTGAACTTTTTACAATTAGCTGTAAAAGTTAATTTGTTAAGGCTCTCTCCATCATAGTCAGTGGTGTTTAGCTCTCTATCCTTTACATACTAAGCAGCAAAACACCTGCATGGCTGGACAGAGAGGTGTGTGTGTGAGAGCAGTATGGGCAATACGGCTGTTTTTAAGGTTTGCTTTTATGAATTCCTGCCTTCCTGTAGAGGATACTAGTTTCCACAGAGAGTTATCAGTATTTAGACATGCAATATTTGACCAATAACATAAATTCAAGATCTTCCCCTCTTCTGCAGCACCCTTAAGTTAGACACTTAATCCCAGCAGTCAACCTTTGACTTCTCTTCTGGGAGGCTAAGCAAATGAGGGACATTGCTGTGAGGGAGCCACACACATAGCCGTTTTTCTGTTATATAACAAACAAAATGTGACATATATTCTTTTCCGCGTTGAGCTATGTGCATGGGTGCATGCGCATTGAGAGAAATGGGCTTTAAGAGCACGGGCAAGAAGTACAGTTGCCTGTCATATTAAAGCAGCTCACAGCAAATTGAACATGGAGGCTAATAAAAAAGACAGAAGAAAATCGCTGCCAGCAGATTCCCTCCAAATTTCCAGTAATTCCCCATGAGGCCTACAATCACTGCCTCCCTCCCCAGTGTCAGATTAACCCCCAGCCAACCGCTTCAAACCCTCAGGACCTTACTGCAATGCAGCAGCTACGTTAACCTTCTGTTTTTATTGTTTTGGATGCTTTTCCTTCTGTGTTGACATTTGATGTTTTCAAAGTGTTCCCAAAAGTCCATTTGAAAAGCACTGTAAGTGTATTTTTTACTTAGGCTGTATTCATTTTAACTTAAAGGTGTTTTTAAAGCATTTTGCTACTAGGAAAAGTGTTTGCTGTGAGAAAATGTGATATTATTGGAGACAAATTTTTAAAAGAAATATAATTAAAACTTTTCTCATATCATTAAATGTTTTTTTTTTATCATGATTACAATTTCTATGGACCTGTTAATTTGATAATAGGGATTTTCTTTTGGGAAAGGTAACGTGTCATCGATGCCAAATTTATTTTACTGCTACCTATAGTAAGGAGTGTTAGAGAACAACCTGAAAAAATGTTTAAACAAACCTAACTATTGTTGCAACGCGTGTCAGCTTTAAACATAGTCATTAAAATTTTTTCGGCGAATACAAATCTGGGTTATATAACATTGCAGTGGCTCATGAAAGGTGGAAAACGGAACAAAATTTTGTCTATAAGATTTGCAGAGCTGCAAATGAAATGAAACAAAGCTTTAAAAAAAATTAAATGTGTAAAAAGAAATTAATGTGCAATATATTAACTCTTGACAGCATTCCTACAAAGTAAAAATATTGAAGCTTTGTATATATTTCATATGCAAAGAAAGAAAGACGGTGGTGCTGCATCGCTGTGCATAGGTATTGCACACTGTTCAGTATAGGGGAGGATCTGTTATGCTGTGGGCTGTTTTCTCCTCCAGAATTCCTGGGAACATTTTTATACTACATGTTAGGATAGACTCTGAAATGCCTGAACATTTTGAAAGAAATCAGATAAATCTGTTTGTAAACTGAGAGTACATTTTTCTCCCTTTGTGCTCAAACCTTGAGAAAAGTGTGAGTGTGCCTCCGACTACAGGGAGTGAAACGTATCGGTATCACATTTAAGCCAATGGTTGATGCATGTCATTTACTCAAATTAAATGTTGCATTTTTCAAATTTTTATTTTTCATAAGTGAGATATTGCTACAGCAATCAAGCGGAATTCTCTTGAAGGCCTTTCTAATGTTTTTTTTTTACCAAGGGTGCAGACGTATAATACATTGGCCATAACTAAGCTGGTGACTCACACACTGTTTTCCAACTGCTTGGTTAAATAAACCCATGTCCTTCACAAGTTTTCTTCTCCCTGCTCTTAGACTGCACCTCATCTCCACCTCCTCTTTACTTCTCTGACCCACGGGTCAGTCTAACCTGCTGCGCTTCACCTCTGAAAGCGGTTTGACCTAGACCTGGTGTCCAGCGCGGAGCCATTCAGCATTCACTGCAGCATTCGACCTGTCAGTGGCCACTGCCAATCATAGGAAATCTCCCAAGTCAGACTGTTAGAGATCAGCAGTGCTCTACTTGCTAAGTTCAAGCCAGAGCAGGTGATATTCTGAGTTAAACTCACCTTCTAAGCTGGATGCTATAGTCACATTTCCTAGTTTAAGGATCTGTTTGCCTAACCTTACCATCTTTTAGTCTAATTATGAGGGCTACAAGAATGCGGGGGGTTTATCCTCACATATAAATGGGGAAGGAAGTAAAGCAGGAGAGCTGATTTCTTGCCTTTAAGCATTTATTCCATCACTTCTAACCAGGAGTTACCCAAACTCTTTTTGGTGTGACAGTAAAGCAGCATCAGTGGTTCATCTGCCAAACCTCTTTTTTCATACAGCATTTCATTCTCTCAAACGTCACCTAACCGCTTATTAGTTGCAGAAACTGCGTATAGCATTTCTTATAAAGTTCTGGTGAGCAGCTTATAGACTGAACGTGGGCTTGGATATTAGATTTTATGGCTTAGAATGACATTTTACCTTCTGCCTTTTCTGGGGGAGAAAGATTATATTTCAAAAGGCTTTAATAGTTTTTAAAAAATCCAAGAATTGGGTGAATCCTTCAGCTGTAAAGCCTACAACTTTTAGCAAGTTTGAAAGAAATCAACCACTTTTTATTTCCTCAAACAAGCTTCTGACATAATCGACATATGTCTTAGTGATCTGTTTGTGCAAAATTGTTAGTTCCATTGGAGGTAAGCATTTTTTATAAAGGGTAAAAGTCATTGCATTTGTTCAGTCGTTGAAATCAAGGTTTTTAAATGTTGACCTAAGTTGGGGTTTCCAAATGGCAATGGAGCAAATGATAGAAGGTCAGAGCTATTAGCAGAATAGCTCTGATTCAACAGATAGACTTTACAGATTCATGCTTAACCAAATAGTCTAAAGGCCTGAATAGGAGGATAATATCAGATTCTTAATGGCCACAACAAGTTTCTAATTTATTTACAATTTGCTGAGGAAAGTTTGATTTAATATTAGTGGGGATGAATGCATACTTTGAGCTAGAGTTGCACAATAAAAGGTACTAAAATCATCATTCCACTATAATGCAGCAGTAGAAAATGCTGTTTGGTTGCAATATTCAGCTGAACTTCAGGTTTTAAGTGCAGTGCATTCACACACTGCATGCCAGTGATGTATTTGTATGGAAGAAAAATAGTCTAATTAGAATCTGACTTTTTTGTACCCCGAATTTTGAATGCTTAATTCTTTTAGCACTAAATTTTAAACAACGAATTTTTTTTTACACATTAAATTGCTTACACGGAAATTTTATCGGATAAAATTGAGCTACAAAAAATCCCCCGTGCAAAACAATATAGATGCAAAAAATATTGTTGCAGATGTGTTGACCTTTAGGTGAACTCAAGCCAAAAAAAAAAAAAACATTACCATTGGCCGCTTCTTTCAGATCAAAACTAGTTGTGATCAACTCAGTTATTTCACCGGGTCCAATTAAATGAAAAACTCTAATAGTCTATTATTACGTAGCTACCTGACGTTTTGTAATCTTATCTATTTAACAAGAAAAACTCCTCCTTTAGCCGTGAACAAAGCTATGCCTAACTGTTGTGTCACGTGACCAAATGAGCTAATTTTATTGGCTAGAAGCTGCTCGACTTCGAGTGTAGATTGCTTTGGCTTGAGTTCACCAAAAGGTCAACATATTTGCAATCAAATTTTGCAGCTGAAATTTTTTACAGGTGGATTTTTTTTAGCTCAATTTTACCAGATCATAATACAGTGTAAGGAATTCAATGTGTAAAAAATTCTGTGTTTGAAATGCGGTGTACAAAAAAAAGGCAGATTCCAATGAGACCGTTTTTCTTCCATATATTTGGCCAGTTGGAGGGTCGCTTACTGCACTTAATGTTCCCCATATGTTTACTTTAAGTCATCCAAATGCAAAGCCTTGCAGAATATATTGTTTAAATTGAAATGATTGAACAGGAATAAGTCCAGAAAATATGAGTTAATAGTAAACCATAACACCATCACAGCTTTCAGCTGGAGTTTTATAATTGCAGGTTCTCTGCTGCCCTGTTGTCATTTTGGAGCATTTCCTTTTTTTTTGATAATTTCCCTGAAATAAAAAAAAGGGTTTGAATGCATTGTATTATGCAAACACTCATCATGTGTGTTTGTAAACCTGTTACTGAACATTAGCTTAACTCGGCTTGGAACATGTGCTTTAGACTGCTTACAGTAATGTGATTCTATCAACAAAAAAAAAGACACAATGTGTATCTACAAGAAACCATGACGACAAGCCAAGGTGATGAGGACATCAGGAACACTTAGTGTTTAGTGTTTACCCTCAGATAGGAGCGTAAATCCAAAACAACAGGGAAGGCTAACTAAAAAGCACAGAGGAGGATGCAGAAGGGGTGGATTTTCTAATTTAATCGGTGCATGGTAGGAAATGATCAGAATGCTCCTCGCGTCTCCATCCACCTTACTACCCCACATGTACAAAGAGACCCAGCAGATTGCAAGCATTACTGCACTTGGACAAATAGCAGAATAATGCAATCACATAAACACTCCATCACTCTCGTATTTCTGCCGCCTCAGCAGTTTTTTACGTACATAGACTTAAAAAACCCACTTTGAGTTATTTGAACATAGATTTGTGGGGTTTTTTTTAGATTGAACACTTCTTTTGTATTTAAAGTTGAAAAACATATTTTTGTATTATTTACAATATTTGACAATATTTGACTAATCTTCTGTAGGTCATCTTTGGTTGTGATCTCTTCGGCTCTTAACTGTGCATTATCCATAGGATCTAGATCTGCTTAAATGCCCAGTAATACAGTTTTGATTGTTAAAATGTTTCAGATAGCAAAAAGGCTTTCAAGAACCTGGCAGTAGCCAGATTGATATGTGTAGAACTGAGTGCTACGTTATCAGTCTGGGATGGCTGCCGTTCAGTCTTGCCGTGAAAAGGAGGGACGTTTTGTACAATACTTTGAGCTGATTGGGTAACATACCAGCTAGAACCTGCCTTCCATAATCCGCTTTCAACCAATCGTAGTAGCAGATCATGACATTTCAGACGTACGCCAGTCATGACAGGTGGGAGGTGTTTACTTAAATGTAGACCATTGTTGGATGTTTACGGAGAAGTTATGATGTCATTGTGCAATGATTTAGAATTTGCAATAACATAAAAGGCATTTTAAGCAACACAAAGCTGTATTTGAACATTGTCAACCCTCCAGCGTAGCCATTTTTGTAATGCTCCGGTAAGTCCCTTCTGACTGTTGTCATTCCCACATGTCCCGCCCCAAAAAGCACTGCTGGCATGTCTTTGGTCGGACTCATGGGTGGCTACAAGACGGACATATTAGCGGGAGTCTTTCAAGATAGATTTTTTGTGAGACAATCCACCTTGCAGCACAAGGTTAGTCTTTCAGGGCCTTTGGAGGAGAACCTGGACCACAGCATCACAGATCTTCCACCATGTTAAACAACAGGCTTTGAACATCTCTCAATAAATGCCAGCATGGATTTGATGAAAGCTGTTCTTTTCTTCACACTGTACCCTCCCCCTGCATAAACGTTGCAAAGTTAATGATTTTTTTTGGTTCAGATGTCATGAAAAAAAGTGTTCTTTTTATATAACGTAAGACCTGTCTTTTTTGTACTCTTCACACATCTTTACCAAGTGAGACAACTAAATGTGAATGGTGCAGTACTTCTGTCAAGTGCAGAAAAATATATACCGGCTTTTATCAGCTGCTCGTACCTTTAACTTGTGCACTGACCTTGCCATGTTAAATCTGTGTTGCACATCAACTCTTCAAAAAAAAAAAATCCAAATCCTCACTCTCTCCATTTCTTCAGTTGCGTTTTCTTAACCTCGGTTGTTCCTCTAGAAGCAAAGACATCTGCGGCGTATTTCTTGTTTAACTCTGCTGATAACGCCTGTGATTTATAGCACTTACATTACCACTGAGCTCTGATCACATCATGGATCACGCGATCGCAGCAGCAGCAGAGAAGCTACTGTCTTAACAGTGAGTGAAGCAAATGAGCCCGAATGTTCCTGCTGGTTTGTAGATCATAACAGATGTTCGTCTGTCTGTTTATATTGTGGAGTGGGCTGATGGTAAGCCGTGATGGAGGCGGATGATTGGGGATCATGCTGCTGTAGTCCTGCGTATAAATTACCTCTGGGAGATGTTCTCTCACTGGAGTTTGGGGGTGATATAGCTTTTAAACCGGATCATATCTGAAATAATTCTTCTGTATTTCTCTATTTTCGGCCACAGGTCAATTTCCTATCCATCATATATGCACATATTTCAATTTCTCTCATATCTATAGCATAAAATATACCATGAAATATAAATCTGTACCGAGTTCTCACTCTGTCCCTCAGGGAGCAGATGACTGACAGATAAGCTCTTGCTCTCTAAATTTATGCACACATCTTGATACCCCCCCTTTAAAGGGTTTTCCGGCTTAAGGCCATAACTTACCTTCTTCTAGTTGCTTCCTCTTCTCTCTCTCTCACTCTGAGCCCCTCGTCTTTTTGGCGTTGCTCTTAATTTATTGTATTGTTTTTAATTAAATTGATGGCAGGGGGGTTCAAACAGCCCAGCAGTTCCAAGATGCACAATTTCTTATCTGAATTTTAAATTCTGGGCACAGCTATTGTAAAGCGGCGCTATAAAGCTGAATTGGCCCCAAACTGTGCCACTGTGTGTTAGACGGAATAAACTGTTAGGCAAATTCAACCTTTGGAGGAGGTGGGTGGGGATATTAAAGCACCATCTGGGACAGCCTGAATAGAAACACTACTGTTTATTGGATTCTTGCTTCCTGAGGTTTGGTTGGATTACAGAGATGCGTCTATTGATATAGAGGAGTTTTAAATTAAATGGAGTCGCGGCACACTTCGTAAAAACATGCTTTCCTTGAACAAACAGCATTTTGTCCACATTCCCTTATGTCAAACTCCAAACAAACTGGAAACAATTAAGGTGTGTAAAATGGTAGAACAGTAACATTCTGCTGTCTTTTTGAAAGCATAAGAAGTTTGAAGATATTATTACCCGGGTATCTCTCCAAAAACATTTATAAACTCTTCTGTTTAAAGTGGAAAAAAAGTGAAAGATGGTTTTGGATGTTTATCAATGAAAATGTTAAACTTTCAACATATTTTTTATTCCTTATAACATCTACTGCAGCTAATTGCTTTTAAAGGAGATCATTGATTCCCTGATGGTTGCTCTTGGGGAGCTGCAGAGTTTCAATCAGAGCTTTGGTTTGATGATCTGAGCAAGATGGGGCCTCTATTGGTTTTGTTTTTTTTCAATCTGTATGTCTTATTGTGTTTTCCTTGTTTTCAGGATTTTAAAAGGTTTTATTTTTTTTGAACACATCTTTGTATCCTCCATTGACTTAATTTTATCCTACTACTTTTATAGTTTTATGCATTTAGAAATATAGTTTTTTATTTATGCTGCTGCTTCATGTTTGATATCACCAGGGAAGCATTTTCTTTTTATATCTGTAAAAAAATGCTGTTTAAAGAAATATTTTATTCACAAAAATTACTCCATGGCCTTCATGCAAAAACCCCAAAATTTGAACTCTACTTTGATCCATCTGGCTTTACTTGAGTGCTTTCTATACATAAGAAGAGTAACAAAAAGTGCTTTATATCTTTTCAAAAGAAACAACCGATTATAAATAAGTCAGACATAAAATTTAAAATAAAATTCCCAGATATGTTTAGTTAACAAAGGGATACTTGCTTTGAAGGAGTGAATCAACACAATCCAAAAAAAAACAAAAAATGCAATATTAATCGATAGATAAGTTGGAAGATAGAAGTAAACTAAAATAATTTCACTTGAAAAAAGTGGAACGTTAAATAAATTTTAAAAATCCTTATTAGTGTAGAGTTTAAGCATAGCTTAAATATTATAAAGAATAAGTATTTTGTTAGTGAAAGTTAAAGAAGACAAATTTTTTTTTCTTAGTTTTAGGTTTAATGTTTGATTTCAAAAAAAGAAAACACATTTATTTGAAAATGATTGGTGATCTATAATGTCAAAAATTAATTTAAAATTCTTCTCTTTGTTAATAGTTTAAAAAAAACTATACATGGTTACTGTGCTTTTAAACACAGTCTGAAGTCACACGCATGTCTTTCTAACCTTAGAAAGCCTTACAGGTTGTTTTCTCTTACGGAGTGTAATACCATTCCTGTAATCATTTGACATTCAACCATCATCGCTGGATGGTCCCTTTGACCTTAAAACATAAGAATCTTTTATTTTGCAAATGCACCATTTTGGTAGACATGTCTCCGTCCCTGTGGAGTTTTTTTGTTGTTGCAGAATTGTCCTGTCACGCTGACATTTTCCATCCCCAGATGCTTGTGTCAGTCTTGTGGAAACGAACCCAAATGGATTCTTTGTGGGGGTTTTTGACAATGTCTGGTCATGTTAATCAAATATACATGATCAGTATTACATTTTTAAAACACACTGAGATGGAGACTTCTGGCCAAATGTTGCGAAATCCCAACATAGCCCCTTACAGCTGATAAGTTTGGATTTCTCATCCTCCATATGTTCATGCAAACTCCTGAGATGATAAAGATAATTCTAGTTATTATTCTTTACTGTGAATAAGAAGAGCTTTCAGGGACATAGAAAGGCTGAGGTCTCACAGCGTGTTTTTCTGCGAACATGACGGACAGCGAGGTATCAGCGGGAGGGTATTGTGTGGATGATACCCAGTCTCTGCGGAGCTTTAACCTTTCTCCCTCTGCGCCCTTCCTGCAGAGTGCCGCACTCCTCCAGGCACCACTGTCATACAGCCCCATTGTTTGTTCCTGTCTCTGATTCGGCTCTCATTATAGAAAGCTGTTTATGCACAGCGCTCTCAGAAGACATGCTCCAGGCATGAGGGAGAATAAAGAAAGGTGAGGAAATAATTGGGGTAGCAAAAAAAAGAAACCTTGAAAAGGGGATTTTAACCACTGGAATGATAGTAGACTTTATCAAATATATATGTTTGATAGCTTTGCTATTTTTACCTAATGGAACCAGGCAAGACAAAAATCTTTTCCCTTTTAGTGTAGGTTTGATTACTGAAAAAGAATGAATCTGCCATGTAAAAAATATAAAACAAAAAATATTTTTATGCTTTTTACATGTTTAGCATAAAACATATCCTGTGCAATTTGACTGAAAAGCAAAAAAGTATATTAAATGGAAAATATTAACATTAAAAAACAACCTTATTGCATGAATCTAGAGCAGGGTCAGAGATTGTCAATCCTTGAGTGGCAATGACCTGAATGTTTTGCATGTATCTCTTCTTCAACACACCTGAAATAAATAAATGGTTAATGACCATTGCTTCGGAAAACAACTAATATTCTATTGCAAATGAATACTTAAGTGTCAAAGGCAATTTTCCGCTTTCTATATGTATATGGTTGACTTTGAAAGCCTTAAAAAAGCATGATGTGGAAACTTGCAAATTTCAGATTAATCTGAATCACTTTAATGATAAAAGATATGCATCCAAAAATAACCTAGTTTGTTTTGAAATTCAGCTAAACGGACCTGAAAAAAGTAGGTAAAAAGATGTCTATAGAATAGAATACAATTCAACTTTATTGTCATTACACTGTCACAAGTACAAAGCATTGAAATGTAGTTAGCTTCTATCCAGAAGTGCTATACAGGATATAAATATTTATTTACATGTGTGCAGAGACTATGCATGCATGGACTGTAAATGGTATATATATATATATATATATTAAAAGAGAGTAATTGTAAGAAGCTATGAAATAAATAAAAATTGAAGCTACAATTTCAGGATAAATAATGACAGATAATAGCAGATAAAAAGTACATATTATATACAGCTATATAGAGTTGGGAATTGATAAGATTTTTACGATTCTGATTCCCTTATCGATTCTGTGAAACAATTCGATTCCTTATCAATTTTCTTATCGATTCTGTGAAACGATGAACTTGGTAAGTGCACGGTGACATTGGTCTACCTTTGCCTGGGACATTCTTTTTCTACCTGCCTTGGTGAAAACAGAAGGCAGTGAATGGGAGCTGCCAGCCTCTGAGCAGCTAGGCTACTCGTCTCCTCACTGTCATCTAAATCTAATGGAAAAGGCATCCGTTTAATGAAAAAGCATTACTGTACAAAAATAAACTCATCTCCCCCTGATTTAAATAAAGGGGCGTCACTTTTCTCTCACTTCCTGAACTGCGGAGCAACTTGGTATCATGTTTAATAACCCCAAAGAGAGGTAGGACGTGGGTTTATTTCTAGAAATTGCATATGATTTACTTGGAACCACATTAAGCACAGGCAGTGATATAAAACTAGCTACTTACCACCAGAGATGGGAAGTACAAATACTTTGTTACTGTACTCAAGTAGATTTTTCTGATATTTTTACTTTACTACTTATTTTTATGGCGACTTTTTACTTCTACTCCTCACATTTTTACACAAATATCTGTACTTTCTACTCCTTACATTTTAAAAAATTGTCTCGTTACTTTAGTTTTAAATCATTTCAATGGAGTTACCGTTATTATTTTTCACGTCATCAATACCAAATTCAATCTAATTGGATGGGAATCTATGTTGCATTTGACGCACCACTACAAGAAGAATCGACAGATTCGGCGGGATGATTGAGATGATTGAAAATGAACACCACGGAGATCTAGTCCTATTGGCAGACATCCATTTAAAATGTAGGCAACGGCATGAAAAAAGTGGTTTCTACTTTTACTTTTATACTTTAAGTAAATTTACAAGCCTGTACTTTGTTACTTTTACTTGAGTAAAGAAGTTTAATCAGTACATAGTATTTTTTAACACAAGTATCTGTACTTTTACTCAAGTACGGAAAGTGAGTACTTTTGCCATCTCTGCTTACCACCATGGTTGCCTTCCATGCTGGTCGTAACTTTAGCTTCTGTCCGGAGGCATTAAAAACACGGCATTCGTTAAAATGTATGCCATGTTGTGTGCGCAGGTATTTCTGAATGTTGGATGGATTTTCCCACGAATTTTATTGCCACTTTACATCCAAACTTTCAATCGGTTTACCCGATGGGGCGGCATTTTTTTGTTGTTTTGCTTTTCTATACTTACGCCTGGTCACGTCGTACTTCCTTACTGAATGCCGTGTGCGTAACTTGCCTAAAAAACGTGACATAACTCACGTAGAAAACGTGACGTAAGTCGTGCCGGCCAGCGCTAGGCTCTGGTGCTGCCTGGAATCGTTAAGAGAACCATTAAGCGAGCTGCCAGACTGTGCCATGGAATTGGAACGCATGGAACCGGTTCTGAAAAGGAACCGGTTTTCGATTTCCATCCCTACAGCTATAGTTAAGAAGCATGTGTGAGTGGTGTTGGATTCGTAGGTGTTGTCTGTGTGTGTGTGTGGGTGGTTGAGGGAAACAGTCCATATATAGATAGAACAAAGTTATTATTCTTTTTGTTATATTTTCTCTCTTTAAAATTATTTTTTATTGAATAATGAAGGTTATTTCTCTAAAACTATATATCTTCATTACAAAAATAGTCAATTAAAGCGGCTTGGGTAGCGGGTAGAGTACATCCTTTATTTTAGAACCTGTCTCTTTAACTCCAGTTGACAGAGATAATGTCGGCTAAGATTGGTTGAACATAGCAGATTGCAGGACAGCTTCCCACTTTTAGCTTTAGTTTTGCCTGATTTCTATTGGTCATACATTATGCAAATGTGTTTCAGGAGCCCTTTATAGACATGAAATGTGTCAAATTAATAGCTTCATAAATCTGTTGATGAAATGTCATTCAGGCCTGATATGGGTCACATTTAAGATAATGTTCTTGACAGGTTTAGCCGCTGATAGTGATTAAAAAGGGTCCAGTGTGCCAACAATTACCTGCAGCTACGACTTACCTTAATGTGTATGAAGCCGTTCATGAATCCCACATCCTATCTGCAAGGAGATGTTACTTTATAAAGCTACACTTAGTCGTCCCTCATGCACATGGAAGAAGTAGTTCAATTTAAAAACGGCGTCTGGATATACGGATCTTTTCCAAATGCATTTCTTATTTCTTTGATAGAAATCTCTAAATAAAAAATGCTGCAGTGAATTCCAGCTGTGCTAAAACTCAACACTCCCATCTGCTGCTTGTGTGAGATGACAAATTACCACAGTTTTCTCCTCCAGTTTTAAAGAAAAAAAGCTTTCTGCTCATTCACTTGCCATTGGTACTTTAGTTAAGTTGCTGCCTGGACCTCCTTGTTCATTTGGCTCAACACAGTGCCTCCTGTAGCAGTGGAAAAATCACCCATGGTTCCAACCACTCTGCTGTATCCTGTTTTCATTAAATTGACTCCCCCACTTGAGGATGGGGATATAGCAGTGCTCCCTAGTGCTGCTCTTTCTGTCTTTCTGGAAAGTGTTTTGATCCTTCCTGGTTTGCTTCTTCCTCTGCACCATTTAGGGACTTTTGATTTCTTTGGAGATAAGGGTCGCCCTGGCTGTAATAAAGTATAAGCGATCAGTTCTTTGATTTTGGCATAAAAATTGCAGATTTACGTAATAAACTCATGTATTAAATTATTAATAATGTTTGTAATAGTCACAAAACTTCTTTATTATATGCTTTACAATGATGTCATGCTATCTATTTACATTTTTTACTTAGAAAAGCTCATTTATTTCAGCGGTTTTCTCAGTTTGTAGTGTTTTGGCATCACTTTGCACGAGCTTCAAAGCATTATTGTTATAAAGGTATCAAGGCTGGGCTGCATTAGAAATTTGTTGCAGTTGATTACCATGGATAAATTGAAACATTATTTAGAGGAATAAAACTGCTTCACCAGTTCGCGTCAAAAGGATTCAGTGATTACATTTCAGGATACATTCTATATATCAAGAACCATGCAGTATTGGTTACTTTTTTTCTTAATCTTAAGTTTTATCATTTTTATTTTTTGTTTTTTACTCAAGTTAATGTATTGATTCATAATAAAACCCTTAAAAATACATTATCTAAACTGCTGTCTTGTGGACATAGCATCAGGGTGAATGTAATACTTATTGATTTAATTGAAATCGCAAAACTAATATTTTTGATTGAAAGTATTTATCATGCCTAATATTCTTTACTCTCGATATAACAGGAAAACCTAAAAACTTTAATTTTAGATGGTTGGAAGTTTAACATTTTTGCTGCTATGTGCATTTTTGTAATGTTTTGAACTAGACAGTTCAGTTTCTGCTGATTTGTTTAAATCCAAACTTAAAACCAACCTCATTCATAGAAATTATGAAGTTATTTTTTATAAAGAGGCCTCTCAAATTACCAAAAAATAATTGACCAAAAAATAGACTTGTCTACAGTTTGACTTAAATAAACTGAGTTAACTCAAATCTGCTGGTGCAATATAGTTTTCCAACATCAAAATGTACTTGAAAATGTTTGTTCAGCTGCAGTCAGGCAACAGGCAATTAAGGTATACATCTGCAAGGTTGAATGCAGGCCGAGACTTTTATTTTTGTAGGAATGCTTACCTTCACGGGAGTAGATGAGATTTTTTGTGTGTGTGTGTGTCCTGCTACACTTGGCAGGAAAATGCAAGAAGTTTTGAGATGCTTCACTTCCTCTGGACAATACTTTAAAAAAAAGGACAAAAAATGTTGCAAAGTGGGTCCGAGAGAAAAGCATTTGACAGCAGGAGGCTTGAAGTGGGAAAATAGCACCGCTGGGGTTGCAGCCATGCTTGGAAGGTGACACAGCAAGATCTTGAATTACCTACTAGTTCATACCATCAGTCATTTCTCCGCTCCTGTACATCCCCACCTACCATCATTTTTATTTTTCCATGGCTTTCTGGCTCCCCGTCAGAATTTTGACTACATGGTGCCACTTCCACATTCTTGATCCAGCTTTTTTTGTCCTGTCCCAAGTCCTGCATTTTCCTGTATTTTCAACCCAGCACAGTGGCAAAATGCAAAGACCTCAAAGGTATTTAGTGTTAATTGGATAATTGAATAATTAATTAGCTAATTCCAAAGGGATCCCTTAGTTTTTTAAACTTATCTTTTTCCTTATTTGTGTTGGTCGTTGACATAAAATTCAAACAAAATAGATTCAAATTTGTGGTTTAATTTAAACTGAGAACGTTCATGGAAAAAAGATTAATTCAGTTGGAAAATATCAATACCTAAGTTGACCAACATGCTGTATAAATACCCCTCAAATGCTCACGTAACTATAAGCAACATGTGCTTCAAAGCTGACATGTCTGCTACCCTCCTCTAATGCACCTCTAACTGCTTGGCAATCCTGCTGCTTTCATTCAATAAAGGTTTTCTCTAATGTTTAATGAAGCACCTTTTTGGTGTTTCACTAATGTCTAATGAGGTTTTGATTGAGAAAGTTCAACTGTGGCTTCTTTATGCACGACTGTAAGCACAACACCGCTGAGGATTCTCTGCAGCAATAATAGGTGCTGCTTTCATGCTGCAGAACGTTGTATTATGAGAGCATCAATGCAGAGCGTGGGTGTTGATCTTTGCAAATGTCATGCTCTATTCTACAAGGCTCGAATTGGACTTGGTATTAACCCAACCCCCAGCTTTATTTGTTTTTGTTTCCAGTGGCAAACTATTGCATTATTTCGTTTTCGAACGTGCTTTCTGGCAAATTTTACATAAAGCATTGAAAATTGTAATTTCACAACACATTAAAGTGCAACGTGTACTCCGAGCGCCATATGCTAACACGTTTATGAAGTTCAGAGACAGATTGTTGGTGTTCCATTGTCTTTTAATTTCTGCTTTACCTGCTTTAATTAAGGAGAACAGCAGCAGCAGTTGCCTGCTTAGTGATAATGAGGTGCAGTGCCAAATATGAATAGCTGGAGATTGACCGTACGCGAAGGGGACATGGCTAAATGACTACGAAACAAAGCGCTGTCAATGGCTGCCTTAAAGTGCTTGATTGGAGAGGCTCGAGCTGTAATAAGCAAGACAAAGTGGATGCTGAACTAACAGACAATTAAACTGCCACATCTGGCAATGATGCTGCGAGCTGGTACCCAGCCGCCGCAATTACACTTGTCTGTCACAGGCTGAACGTCGGGCAGGAGCAAAGGATAATGCTTACCCTTATTCAGAGCCTGTGAAGTATTTTTAGGAAACACTTCCTGCTGCTCAGACATTCAGTTGAATCTTGGAGGAAAAATGCAAACATTTACGATGTTTCACTTTAGTTTGGATTTCTGGGCTTTTTATCAGGTCAAAAGCTGCTCTTTTTTTATCCTACTGAAAAACCTGCTTGACAATCTTTAAGGAAAACCCTAATGCTGGCTTTAAAGGAATAATTCATGACGAAGAGGGCAGAAGTACGTATCTTTAGGTCAATATGAGATTTCACTTAGGAGATTCAGTTGTACTTTAAAAGCAGATGCTGATATCTTGTCCTAAACCAAAAAAAAAGCTCCTTGGCTTCAATGAGAGACATAAAAGAAATGACCATTTCTAGTCTTCCATGCAGCGCTGTCTTTGTCTAGCAGCCTGAATCTAGAAATATCTGCCTAATTTAGCCTCTCCTTAAAGGCAGGAAAGAGGATTCTGCGGTGGAAGATGTGTCCAACAGCTGTTTGTGTATTTTTGAATCCTGTGCATGGTTCGATGTCCCCTCCTTTGCAAAAGTTCTCTACGCTGGAAACGCCTCCTCCATTATTTTGTATTTCACCTAGAGAGGCAGCAAAGTGTCGGGATGCACCTAGTCAGCAGGAAATCTCCATAAGAAGAAGAGGTCTCTGCCGGCGTACCACTTTACACGTCTTCAACTGTACATGTTTCACAATTCAAAAAAATACAGTACTTGCTATATAATTACCATATAATTAAACGTAATGTACCTGTCCAGCAGATGTTTCGCAACCAAAAGATACATTTTCAGACCTTTTTGCTCCTTCCGTGCAGCCATCTCTGAAAAGAATCACACACACACACACACACACACACACGATGTTCGAGTTTACACAAAAGAGTGAACAAATAGCTATAAAAAAAAAAAAAAAAAGCAGCAAACAAGCGTAGGAGTACTTTTTCGGGCTTCCGCGTAATGGGGGAACATAGCCAGACAGCGTTTGAGTTGCACTTGGAGACTACTTAAATAACGTGCTTGGGGCATGTACGCAAAATGTTTGATTGACAAACAAGTAGCCAATCCACTGTCAACAGTAGGTAAAGTGGATTGGCCAATGTTTTGTAGGCCCCACCATGGATTTAAATTTTTCTTTTTTGGGGGAACCTTATGTGCAAATAATACCAGCCATCAAATAAGTCATTTTAGATTAATCTGGACACTTAATTTCTGAGAAAAATCCTTTTTCATACCTTTAACAGTGGTATATCAGTCATTTATTCTCTAGGTGCACAGTTTTACAGTACAGTACAGTATTTTATTGTTTATGTTTTAACTCTTCGCTATTATTCTTATACATTTTTCTAAGATCCATATTTGTGTTACCATTTTTTCTATAATCTTTTTGCTGCTGTGAACACCAGAATTTCCCCATTGTTAGACAAGAAAGGGATTTTCTCTTCTATGAAAAAAATGATAATTTTATAGTTTTTTAAACACATTTAGACAGAAGGACAATAGAACAAATATCTAGGCATCAACTGCTGTTTTTTTTTTTTACCTCTACCAAGGAGCTTATGTTTTTGGCTCTGTTTGTTTGACTTTTAACTGTTTGGATTACTTGAAAGTTCTTCACAGATTGTGATAAATTAAAAGAAATTCCAGAGATGCACCTAATGCCATGGAATAATCCATTAAATATTGGTCATAATCCAGATCATAATCCGGACATAGGAATTTTTTTAAAACATTAACATTTGGTGGAACAAGCAGTTCCCCACTAAACCAGAGGGTGGCAGAAGTGATTGATAGCTTCAGCATCGGGCTCAAAAAGATTGTAGGAATTATACCGAAACCAAAAAAATACAAAAACACAAGAAAGGGGACCCATGCAAGACAGCCTAGCTAATGAAGAGGGTTAGAGCAGAACAGTCACCAGAGGCTGCGGACACACAATTTGCCTTATTTATGAAGTTATTAAAGGATTTTGAGGAAAGATTTAACCAGAGGTAGGCCTCATGCCAAGAAATGATTCAATAAAATTTTGTAATGATCCAGATCATGTGCGAGTTTTAGCTACAGGTGCAAGTCACAGTATGGGGCAGAATTTGCTGCTTAGCAGAGGTCTGCGCTCTCAGAGCCTCATAGTTTTTTTCTTTTTTTGGGCATTAGTGGCCTTCATTTAAGGGGGGTCTTAGGGGAAATGGATGGAAGAGAGTGTGGGGTATCAACTGGTCTTGACTCAAACTCGAGATGACCGCATAAGTACTGCTGCAGGGCATATTTCGGTGAATATTGTGCCTGTGCACCAAAAAACAAATACGTTGCTATTGCCTTGGAAAATATTGGGAATACTGCGTTCTTTAAGTTAAAAACACCTTACTGTGACAGTTTCTACTAGTAGAAACTAGTAAACTCTACTAGCTAGATACTAGTATCTATTCTTTTTAATGTTTAAAACTTCAAAATGTGAAATACATGTATGAGCAGCATATAATGAAGCCATTTTATAGTATTGCAGAATTGTTTGCAGATCACTGGTAATCCTGAAAATGTTGTTGCTCACCCCCTAGACTGTTGGCACCCATGCCTTTACCATCATTAAAAACGATACATATTGTGAATTTTTTTCATTCTAAGATTAAACTTGTGTGACCTTGTTGGACGGAAAAATGGAAAGATAGACCTCCCTTCTTTAGAGCTTGATTGTTTGAATCAAAAAGGGAAACGTTGGCAGATTAACGCAGCACTGATGGTGCACTTCCTGCATGCAGATGTTTTGATCTGTAATCTATTTAATCTTCATCTCTGAAAGGCGGGACAATGCTCTGTACACTCACTACTGGAAGTCTTTAATTCAACTCCCTTCATCGTGTGAGATTCCATAGCTAAGCTCCTCATGACCTTTTTTCTCTCATGCTTTACCTGTGTCACGTGCAACACACAGATAAATTCATCAGTGTCTCCTCTCTCTGTCTATGGGAGATAAGAGAGGAGAGGCAATCGCATTAAGAGTCACTTTACTGCTCCGACAAGGACCAGAAGTTGGGATTTAAATGTTAGGATCCGTATGCTTAAATCCTGGCATGGCTGTTTGTGCATTCCCCAGCCTGAGCGCATTACCTCTGCAGCCTTAGCTGTTTGCAGATAAACCGGCACAAATTAACACGTCATCGTTATGGGAATAGCACGCAGCCATATGCACGAGGAGCCCCCCTCGCAATAAGTCCTGGAGAGTGACACAGCAGCTGGTGTCAGCACAGCAGTGGATCAGTCAATACTACAATACTACATGCTGTTTGGATCCATGGCTGCAGCCTCTTGACATCAGAGGTGGCACACTGAAGAATCGGTGCTTCCTTTTACTGTGTCTGCACCTGTCATAATATGGTTCCTTCCTTTTTTTTCAGAGGGGGGTTGTTTTATTTTCTCTTTATTCACTCTGGCTCTAATGCGCTGTGGCACCACAGAGACCCCTGGTGGACCAGAGTGGCAGAACACGGTGTGTTTTCATGCAACTGTACAGTATGTGGGTGGTCCATGAATGGCCCTTAGCCTCCCAGAAGAAGCTCTTCTCAGTTATTCTAGCTTTCTAACATTACCCCCAACATACAGCTGTACAGAGTTTGAATGCTTTTTTGCAAAATAGTTAAAAATGTGCAGCTTTGCATATATTTTTGCAAACTAGTCATATTAATTTTTTTAAGTTAGTGGTTTGCATTTGTTTTCTCCTTATTTCTCATTTCAATTCTAAATTAAATCTTGATTACTTCATCAATATCACAAAAAAAATCTATTTTGATTTCATATTCAGTTTCTTTTCATGTATTTTACGATAAAAGCATCTTTTACCACCCAAATATTGTCTCTTGGATAAATACTAAACATTAATACTGTGAAGTTGTTCAAAGATAGGATTTCCTGTCTTGTTGGGGACGAGGCGAGTATGTGAAGGCAAGTCCTCTGATCTGATAAGAGAAAAATAATCCATTAGGCTGTTGAACTGTTCAGTTTTTAACAAGACTCTGCTTCAAACATGTGCACAACTGAACTTTTAACTGGAATTTTGCACTTTCAACTTTTAAAATTCATTTTAACTGAACTTCTGCCATTTTGCACCATTATTTTTGTACTGTAAACATGGTTGAACATTCTTTTACACATTGTTTGAAACTGTTTCTGATGCAATCCTATCGGTGCTGCAATTAGTTATTTATTGTATAATTAATTAATGTTGGACTTGTACCGTACTTGATTGCAATTTCATTATATACATGCATACAGGATGACAATAAAGTTAGTCTAGTTGGTATGCAAAACATATCTAGCTGACAAACAATGCTTCCTATTATGTGCAAGGAATAGTCAAACTTAAGGCTAAATCCAATGGAGAAGTTTTTTGAAGATGTTAAAACACCTAAAAACCAATTTATCAAAAATAAATATCTGTCATGTCATAGTTATCCAGTATTTGTGTTTGGCCTTTTATATAAAATCAAAATAATGCGCATAAGGGGATGTTTTTTTCTGGGACAAAACATGAAACATTTCAGTCGGTAGGAATATTAAAACGATGCTCTGCTTCCCCAAACCAGAATTTTCCTGTTAACACACTAGCTATCACCTGGCCATGCAAGACTGGAGTAAAGGGCCAAATTAGAGCTGGCCCTGTAAGGTAAAATTCGTATTATCTTTGAACTAGCAAGTACCCAATTATACGCCACAGTTATCACACATCTCACAGACTTCTGAGTCATTGCCATAGGGCCAGTGAACAACCAGACATACAAAGAGCTGCTGAATCACCTTTCCGCCTCCTTGGACTCTGCTTGTTCTCCCCGTTTGTTTCTTCTCCAGACCTGAGTCACTTCTTTATTTTGTTAATACATAGGAATATTTCTCCTAATCGTTTCTGTGTCACAGCATATGTGTCATACGTGTGAAAAATGAGTTTGAGGTCTTTAATCCAAAGCCGAGAAAAAAGAAATTTAATAGGGCTTTATCTGTCTGCCGTCACAGAGGATGTCGTGTTGAAAATGAGCTGAGCAGAGAGAGGACCTCCCGCTGATGTGAGCGAAGGAGCTTATGTGTTCATTTGTGTTTTCTCTGGACTTTCTCATCCCTCACTTCCTCTTTTCGCTGGTCACCCCAGAAAAAAGGCTCTCCTTTATGCTGCCTTGGTTTAAAGAAAATGCTTTAAACATCCCCATTCTTCACACACTTCCATACTTTTCTTCTTTAGTTGTGTTTGTAGTTGAAAATGTGAAAAGAAGCTTGAGCAGTTGCAGCAAAAATGAGCTGCTGTACTCGTCTTTATTGGTGCAATGCTAAAAAAGCCTAGAAGTTTGCTGTTCCTTTGGCAACCTTATAGTAGTTGGAGTCTGCAAGACGTGCACGCTTCAATGTCTGAGTAAAATGCATCCAAAATATTCCCACTATGCCTTTGACTGTTTTATTTTCAGAGGTTTTATTATTTATGTCCCAACAACACAAGTAGGGCAAAATTTTGTCTCTGATTGTTTACAGGCCTGTGTTTTTCCTGCTGTACTTCCACATTGCACACAAGCATTCATAGATGTTAAACAGAGCTTCTTCTTTAAGGAGCTGCTTTTACATGTCAACAGCTCTTTTTAGGCTTATTGTTTTTTAAAAAAAAACAGCTTAAAAATAAATTCTTTGGAGGTTTCAAATTAAAAAATATGATTGAAGAAACTGGAATTTTTGAAGGTTGCATTAATCTTAAAGCTACACTGCTTAACTTTGCATCCAAATATTAGCTTAATTTGAGTTCAATGCTCTGTGAGGGCTGTCCTTCTCCACAAATTGCTTTTCTAAGTTGAAAGAATGGAATCACTCAATGATTTGTGACCCAGAGCTCCCCTCAAGCATTGGAGCTAACTAAGCTGAAAGCTGTTGTTAGACAAAAAAACAGGTAGTACACTTACCTGTTAAGGCATGGTGTTGGTTATCTGATGTAGGATTTATTCTAGAGGGTTTAAAGTGGCCTTGTATTTAAAAGTAACTCTATTCATTCTTAATATATTGGTCCAACGTGGTCTGCTATCAGGTTGGAAAACTCAGAGGGCGTTTCATTCACTCAAGTTCATTCGGGTCACTACCCGATCCATACCAGAAGCACAATCCATATCATTGGATCATTTGTGCATGCGCAACCTGATATACATCTGGGTTGCCCTCGATTTCACTTTGTAAAATAGACCTAAATTACATTTTTACCTCCCTAAAAATAGAAAGTGTACTAAACTACAATGTGTTAGAGAGCTTGGACCCAAATGCAGATTAACCAGTCCAGAGAGAAAAGGGAAAAAGTTTAACAGGTTTATTGAGAAGTTTTGTGGAGGTTGCTCTTAACACTGCTCAACCGGAACTGAAAGGTGAGGGGAAGACACTGCGGTTAGTTCAGGTTCAGTGGGAGAATTGATTCTCGAACTTGTAGAGGAGAAAAGGTTGGCAGACTCACGTTTCCAGAGATTAGGTTTACTCTTAGACTCCAGCAGGTGAGGAATGTGTTCCGGTGTTTGTCTCATACGGAGGAGGGCGGACAGGGTTACCCAGAATGCGGTTGCTTGTAGATGAACGGAGAAAGACTGACTGCCACTCAGATTTCCTGCATGGGAAAGGACTGTTGTGCAGATGAATCCCTTGCTCAGTATGAAGCTCAAACGTTTCCTCGGGGAAAAGTGGATCCAAACCTCCGGTTTGTATCCTCAGCTCAGTTTGAAGCTCCGTTGATTCTTCCAGGGAGAGAAAGTACGAAAAATCCAGTTTGCAGGATGACTTCCTGCCGAGAGGCAAAGACAAAAAAAAACAATGTTAAGACTCGGGTTGACAAAAACTCAGTTTGACTCAGCAAAACTCAGCTTGGCTAGAATACCCAAAACTGGCAAACACTCTGGCGTCGAGGTAGTGGCAGAGAGCAACTTAAGAACACTCCGTTAACAAGGTAACCCCCTGTGTGAGGAGGAGAATCAGAACCAGGTGCCGCCTGGTGGAGGAAGGAAGACAAACTCACAGAAACACAGACCACACAGACTGGAGTCCTAACAAAAAATTTCTTTCCTGAGAAAATAAATGCATCAAAATCCTTTTTTTTGTTATGTGTTTGATCTGTACTAGAAATGGGATCTTATGCTACTTCCGGGAGCTAACTTTTTCAGCTTTTAAACATAAAATTATTCTTTTTGAGTAACAACTAAAATGCAGATAAACATGGTTTAATCATATTTTGCGGGACTACTCTGGGGGTGTCCGATGACGACGTATGGCAAGCAGCTTAACAAAGAAAATGGAAAAAGCATAAAATTGTCTCAGAAAAGTCATAAAACATTTTTTAAGATGTGTATTAGCATTCTTTATTGAGTTAAGGATAAAAACAAGTACTTTTAGCAGCATAATTACATTATTTATGGAAACCCGAATGTATATCTGGTTGCGCATATGAAAAGTAGCTGATGGTACGGATCGTGCCTCTGGGTGACGTGCCGACAGTGAATCCCTGTCAGTTGCTTTCAGCTGCTAAACCTGGAAGTTAAATGTGTAGTGCCCCTATTGGCTAAAAGTGATTGCTACAAAGATGGTGTGTCTAAGTTTAAAGGCTTCTAAGGGAATTTAGAAAGGTCCTTAAAGGGTTTTAGATGGGAAGATCTGAAGATTTTGATGTAAATCAATGGTTTTATTCATTTTAAAAGAGACAAATGGGCTCTAAAGGAAAATAGATGTTGTTCTAGAAGCAGCTGGTTTGTCGAAGCAGAAATGAACCAATTGTATCTGTTTTTTTGGATCCTTTATAGATGTTTCCACTAATATTCTCCAAGGCAAAAACAAGCATATTTTAATTTTCGCTTTGAGTTAATTAGTTATATTGCCCTAGATCCCTGCAGTTGTCGTCTCATATCTTGTTTGTTTTTCCTTCCAGGAAGTCCTGTCAATCTGACATGCAGTGCATTCTTTGGATACACCGGGGACACCACTCCACATATCTACTGGATGAAGGGGGATAAGTATATCGAAGACCTGGATGAGGAACGGATTCAAGAAAGTGACATCAAGTAAGCATTTAAAAACTAAATGGCTTTTTTAAAATAATTGATGAATCATTGGTATATTTAGTCTTTATTTTTTAAAAGACTTCCAAAATATAAATGCATTAGGATGTTAAATACCCATTTCTGAGCGTTGGATCATAAAGCGCCGCTCTGACTAGTGTCTGTGCTGACATCTAAATGATAGCCATGAATGCTTCATGTGGTCGTTTAATAATGCAACAGCCATGCATTCTTTATCACATGCAACACTGCAAATACATATATGTATGCACAGTTAAGGTGTTGCTCCCATTGGTTTTGGCAGTAATGGGAGAGCAGCTCAACCCCTTTTCATTTAGGTGACCTCCATTATTTTTTGCTTATATTACTCATTAGAAATTAATTTCCCTCCTTCTTTAAAAGTCACACTCTGGATTAGAAACATTTAAGTTGAATCTGCTGGGATCTTCTGGCCATTAGCTGCATTAGACTGTCTTTTAGATGGGCCACAACTCTGAGCCTAATGAGGAGGCGAAAAACAAAATCAATTCATTCAGCACATTCAGTGTAGCATTTATTCATATAATAATATTAGCAGTAGGTTTAATTATTTCAACTCCCTAGTAGAGAAAATCAAAGAACAGGGATTTATCATGGTATGATTACATTGTGACATATTTTAGGTGCTCATTTCTTTTCAATTTGACATATTTTAATAAATGGTTTAAACGGATCAATCGAAGAGATAAAGCCATATCCGTTAATTTTCATAGGTGCACTCATTTGTACAAAAACACAAACATATCGACAGGTAACTCCGGGTTAAGCGCCATGCTTAAGTGTAACTTCCCATCATCATGCTGGAATGCAGCACTCTGTGAACTGCCAGCTCCTTTAGTAATGTCAAGGCTGCTGTGTTCACCATTATTTCGCATGACAAAACATTTCTGCGGAGTTTCAGATTCTCATAAGCCATATGAAACTATTAACTGAAATAAATTTTTGAATTTCACATTTTCAGTTCTTTTGAACTGTGCAGCTGGAGTTCCTTCACTTAGAAAATCAGCATTTCTCAGCAGGTTGAAGACACGAGGAAGAACAAGAGAGCTGTTTAACTCGGCTGAGGAATGTGTGGTTTTACATCCTCTACATGTGTTCTATTTTTATTAGCATACTGTCTCACCCAAGGCTAAATGCCACATATAAAATATGGTTAAAAAAATGATAAAACTCTGTTAACAAAATTATAACAGTTGTTATTTTCCAGTGTTGCAGTGTTTACAAGTACAGCACAACTAAATTCACTATCTGCATTTAACCCATTCCCCTTGGGAAGCAGTGGGCTGCCATTGTGCTGTGCCCGCAGAGCAGTGCAGTGTGGGAGCCAGAATGGCAGTCTGTGGGAGTGGGTTTCGAACTCACAACCTCTGGACTCCAAGCCCTATGCCTTAACCAATATGCGGCGCCCGGGGAACAGAGCACAAGCACACTGCTCAGACCACTCGGCCAAAAGTCCCACCCTCTCCTGACCTCAGCAGAATTTCTTACATCACAAATGATATCTGGCTCTACACTTTAATTGCTGGGGCTCCAAAGCATCAGTGATCTGTAAAGATTACTTTTAGAAACGCTGTTCTACTTTACGTACTCTCATACCTGTACTGTTTTATCACATTTCACCTTCATTAAGCTCTTTATGGGGCTCCCATCCAGCAGCAACACACTCCAGGAGACAGGCTGTGTTCGTAGGTGCTTCCAAATTGCAGTCTGATGCATTAAGTAATTTTCATTCAACCAAGAGCTTTTGATCCCTCAATTCTGAAAAGAAACAAGAAAGGGATTTTTTTTTTTTTAAGTAGATTTTTCAAGGTCAGTGCCGATACCAATTATTTGACATCAGTCAATCGGTTAGATGAGGCTGACTGGTGTTGCAGATGTTTTGGGGGTGGACGATTATTGAAGTCCGTATTGCTTTTTTCTTCCTACATTTATATGTTTTAAATTATTTTAAAAAGTTATATGCTGAATGCATTAATTCTTTAGCGAACAAATGCATGTACCGATACAAGAGAAGAAAATATTAACTTGCAGATGTATCATTCAATCTTGAGTGGCGATTCACTATTGGTTTATAGGAAAGAAAGACGAGATTTTACTAATACTAATAAAGGTTTCCGATATTCCTATGATGCTTAGTTTGGCTGAGAAGCAGCTGCAAAGAAAGGAATTTTATTATTTTTTATTATTTTGCCTTCAAAATAAGAGCCTTCAACTCATCTAAATAAGTCAATGATTTGATGCAATCGGCTGGTTTTCCATCATCAGTAAACCTTTCTACCAGTTCTTGGATCTGATTCAACTGTCTTTGTAAGGTGCTTTGAGATGACATATCCTGAACTAGGGTGTATAAATAATTTAATTTAAATTGAATCAAAATCGCTTGCAACCATACTAATAGTAAACCCTTACAATTACTTAACCAGTCAAAGTCACACGCTGACAGCAGCAGAACAGTGTTTTATATGGACGTAACTTTGACTGGAAGTATTGTAGCCTTCTCTAGATCACATGCCACAAGTTCTCCCCACAGACTGTGAGGCTCAGAACAATAGGATCCAGTCTTCGAGGGAGACAAACAGTTAGATTTCTCGAAACGTTATTGGACATGGAACTCTGAGGTTGGTCCCAGCCGGTCGGCTACCAACAAGACACAGTGGGCACCGCCCAGAGAGTCCCAGACACTGCAGTATCGGAGGTTGGAGAACAGGCAGGACATTGGAACCGAGCAGACAAAGTTAGACAGGATAATCCAGAGGGCGAAATCAAAAGCGGCATCAAAAACGTGCTCGGTAGTCAGAGCCAGGAGATCAGAGCTTTGAAGAGGTGTCGAAGGGAAATCAAGGACGGAGTCGGGCAACAGTTCCAGGTTCGGTTAACAGACAGTTAGAAATCTGGCAGGAGTGCAAAGTCAGGTCAGGCAAATGGATCAGAACGGGGACAGGCAGACTCAGAGGTCCAAAGGCAAAATCGGTCAGGATCAGGCAATCAGAAATACAGGAACACTGAAAAACTTCTCACAACAGGCTTGAATAATCTGGCACTGATGACTGGTTTGAAGGCTGGCTAAATTGATACTGAGAACTGGGCGGAAATAAACACGTGAGTGAAATGAGTAATCAGACCAGACATAAGTACCAAGATCATGCCATAGCCTTTCTCAAAAGATGATAAATCAGAGTAAATAAAGTCTTGACTTTTTAACTAGATTTCAAAGAATCAGTGGAACCATCTTTGTAAGCTTTGAAGCAGTCCGCCTTTTACGATTGCTGGTTATTTCTCACCGATACTTCAATGTTATCTACTCAAGGTCCTGCAGGTCACAAGGCCTTATTACCATCACCCTCCACAGATATCAAATGTGACCCTGGGCTGGTAATTTAAAAATGTTAACGCTTCCATTCAGATGTGGCATTTCGGTAAGTTTAAGGTTACTTTAAACCTAAATCTGCTTGGCTTTTGATTTATTTTGGGCTCAACTATACTTGGAAAGAAATATCTCTGCATCTCTACAGAGATTCGTTAGAGGAAACAACATGTATTTATGTACAAGACAAAAAAAGACAGAATTAATCAGTCCTCTGATCTTTTAAAAAGAAGCTTTTGTTCTTGTGAAGATTCTCGTCGCGTTTTATCAGTGTAATAAAGCCGTCATGCACCCTTTCATGTCCTGTCCCCACCGTACCCCACCGACCCGTACATATGACTGCAAAATCTCTGTTGTCGACAAATGCCATCTAATGAAAAGGTTAACTGTAAGCAGCATGACAAGGCTGGGAGGAGAGTTAGCAGCCCAGTCTGTGACCTGGCATTTCAAGATGTCTCTATCAGCCTGCTAGCTCGCTCGGCCCAGCTCTTAGTGCCGCTCTCCGTTGTGAAGGACGCCAGGCCAATTAGAGCCTACAGGATATAAGGGGGTGGTGGTGTTGGTGGGGTTGGCAGGTGGCAGAATTGGGTAGGTGGTTTGATAATGATGAGAAATACTGAGGAGAGAACCAGATGCAGTTAGGAATCTGCTTTCAGAAGACAGTCAAAGCAAGTAACAAGGGAAGAAATAAATATCTGACCCTGAGCTTCTGTAAAAGAGGATGTTAAGGTGAAGTGAGCAGGCTTGCATAGGTAAAATAGAGTGTTTGAAATGCTTACCTCAGTTCTGCCGCTGCACGATCCTGTCATGCAGTTAGTGGTATTATTTATTTTATTCTTTTGCTCCCATTTGAGCATGCACCACTTCAGACTCTTTCCTCTGACATCACTCCATGAGCTTTTAGCTTTGAAATGGAAATGAATAACACGGGAGTACTCCCTTAAGGGCTGCCTGTAATACACAAAATGGAGCTTTTGGCAAAACATCTCACCTCCGAGATCCGAGGCTGATACAAACTCTTGCGGCTGTAGAGGAAGATTTTATGGATCTTTGAAGTGAAGTCTGAGCCTTAAACAATTAGGAATAAAGTTTCTAAGTCGGTGGATGGGCATCAGTTGGGCTTTTTGTAGCTCAAGAAATATGGCAGCAATCTGATGACTATGAAGCATGGCCAGCCGCCTTAGTCGTTAGGAAGCAAAAATATTTGAAGAATATTTAAAAAGCAGAATTACTACATCTCTAGCTTACAGATAAAGTGCATTGCTTGAAAGACCTTTAAAAAATGCACTCATAAGGACATTAATTCATCTGGGGCTTTTAAAGATGCATTTGAATTCTTAAAGGGTCAACCTTACCAGTAAGGGCTTTGGAATATTGGTTATACTAAAATAAAAAATAAAAAAAGTGCATATGTAACTGCAGTATTTGAATTATCACATCTCTGAATACTGAAAATCTTTATGCAGGCTTTCTTATATGGCTGCAAACAAGATATTATTTACCTACACTTTTGATTTCTTACATTTCTTGAGGGGGAAAAAAATCAAGAAAAAGTGAAAAAAAATAGTCCGACCATTTTCAACATATGCAGTTTTTGCTACAGTAAACGAACAAGCAAACTGTTGTATAAATTGGTTCATACAAGAGAATAATGATCATGTCATGGAGAGGTCAAGTCTTAACTTAAAGGAAAATAAACAGTCTTTTATTTACCTAATAAGAAAATATAGGAAGTGTTAGTGTTTTATTGATCTGTTGAATTCTAGAAAAGGTAAATCTGGACCTTTTAGTAAATAATAATGGTCTATATCCTGTCATCCCTGCTTTATTAAAAAAGATTTAATAAAAGAATGTTATTTAGTTTTTGGAATAAAGCTCTTATTTTTTCTCCTTTTCTCTTTCAGTGTCTTTTGAGTATTTTTTACATACAGTAAATAATATGTAATTTTCTGCATGTTTTAAATTCTTTGTCATCACAGCCAAGTAATAAAATAAAATGATCGCTTCAACAGGAGTTTTTAATGCCTACTTTGACCAGTAGTAGTAGTAGTAGGATGTTTTTTTGTTTTTTTCCTCAATCATCCATACCAAGGAAATGTACCATAAGCAGAATTACAGATCTCAGCAGTCTAATTATCTATAAATTGACTTAAATTAAGTAATATTCCAGTTCAATTTTAAGGTCCAAATCATAATATTTCAAGAGTGTTCTGATTTGATTCAAACAAGCTTTATGAAACAGGTAGTGATATTAAAACAACAATAATTAGGCAGCAATTGAGGCTAAAAATAGCTTGCTGTAGATGGCATAGCCGTCAGGATTTTAGGTGTCTGCACAAGATATGGCAAAGCATAAAATACCACAGTTCAGGAAGGAGAATTTGACTGGTCGTAAAGAGGCCTACTCAGTCTCCTGACTTCAGTCTGACAGAGAACCTGTGGAGGGTGCCGAAGGTGAGAGTTTTAAAATGGATTCCAAGAAACTTGAAGGTTTTAGAAATTTTCTGCAACAGGGTTTCCGCCAAGTCATTAAAAATCATCAAATGTCATTAAATAATTTTTTTAATTAAGGCCTTAATTCGCATTAAAATTCATTAAATGTGTTTATTGTGTCATTTAAAATGATTTCTTAAAAAATTGTTTTATAAAAACAATTTCGTTAAACATATTATATCACGAAATATTTGTGTGGAACTGCTTCCGGTTGATCGCAAGCCATATGTTCAGAAAAAGCTAGAGAATGGGGGGAAAAAATGCCAATTTCAACAAAAGTGGCTGGAAAACGAGGAATTCGGGACATGGCTGCAGCCTGTCGACGGGTACCTGTTGGTGGCATTAAAATTATTTCTAAGAGCATTAAAAAGCATTAAGTTAGAGTTATCTATTGCTGTATAAACCCTGTGCAAAGTTGAGTGGGAGAAAATCCCATCCTAACCATGTAAAAACATCTTAGCCCTGAGCTTGTCAACAAGGTTCTACCAAGTGTTAACCTGTGTTTTGCTTGAAGAACAAATATTACTATCACTGCATAAATAATACAACATCCTATTACATTTATTCGGTTTCTTTAGTGTTAATTCTCTCTGTTGCCATAATCTGTAATCAACACTTAAAGGAGATTTGATTGATTGAATGTTGAATTGACAAATTGCATGGTTATTTCCCCAATTGTATACAACCTTCCAGTTTGTAATCAAGCCTTACTTTGTTGGTCCATCCAGTTTTTAATATGCAGAACTTTTTTTTTTTTTTTCGAAGTGACAAAATGTGGTAAGAAGCTGAGTTTGCAATGCACCTCTGCATCCTACTCAAATATAGTATGTTTTTCCATTTTTTTTAGTTAACTAATAATGGTAAAACATAAAGATTTGAAAACAAAAAAACAGAGTCAAAGGTAGTATTCTTTTTCCACACTCTCCATTTATTTCCCTCTTTGAATTAATAATTGCCTTCAAACGTCTCCATCCAGGTTTTGGTGAGGGAGAGTTATACATCTTGCCTACTCCTTTCCAGGAAACCACATTTTTCTATTCTTCTAACAACAACACTAATTGATATATATATATATATATATATATATATATATATATATATATATATATATATATATATATATATATATATATTGTATCCTTTTCAGCTCCCTTTACTTCACTTCAGCCTATGTTGTGTCACACATGACTGCCAAACTCTTTAAAAAGCCATCAGCAGGACTCTGTGTCCCAACCTTGAAGTGAAGTCCTGTGTCTCTGCCTGACTGGCCTCACAATGTGGAGCGATGTGTTCACAGGAACCAAGAAAAAAAAGGCAAAATTAGTTTTACACTCATGCCTCTATAACCTAACTTTAGTTGCTAAAATTGCTGTTCCTCTACCGGAAGCAGTTATTCATTATTAGGCTTTATGAAGCGACTAGCATGTGTGGCTATAGAATAATTGCTTGTAATGGTTTCTCTTTGTGTATGCTCAATAAAAAGAAATTCACTGCGGAGTGATATTTTCTGTTGGATTCCACTTATTAGCCACATAAAGCGAATGTAAGACATTGCCATGGCAGCAGTGGCTGTATTGTATTTTGTGCTCATATATACCCAGTACTTCACAATCTGCTTTATTTAGTTCATTCATTGATCAACAAGAATGAGATGAGTTTTTATATGCAAATTCCCTGCAGTGGGCTGCAGATGAATGCCTAAGTGGCACTCGCACCTTTTTGCACTATTAGCCCCATGCATCATTAAGCAGCGGCTTGAAATAGCTGTAATTTTTTTTGCAGCCTTAAAAAGGTTATCTGCTCATACATATTCTGTGCTTTTGCTCCCCCGCAGGTAAGACCCTGCTTTTTTGTTTCTAATGTTTCATTGTTTACATACATACCACCTCCCAAAGGACTTTACATTACTTTTATCATATAAGCTGGTGTTAGTTTCTTTTGGGAACTAATTCAGCAAGGTGTTTGCTGGTAACATCAACAATGCGTATTAAAGCATTAATGGAGGGAAGCAGCTGCATAGAGCTTTTTTTATTATTGTATTAAGGAAACTTGCTGCTATTGAACTCTTTTTAAACATATTTAATAATATCTACATTGACACTACCTGTTGACCTGGCAGAAGCAAGAATAATATGTGTGGGGCTGAGTTGAGTTCTACGTGATCCATCTGGAATGGCTGCCGTTCAGTCTGTCCGTAAAAAGGAGGGACGTTTAGTACGATACTTCGAGTACTTGGGTGATATGCCAGCTGGTAGCCACTCTCTATAATGTACTTTCAGCCAATCGGAGCCACCAACACAGACACCGTGATCACAAAAGGATTGGTCCGCAGCTGCTTGAGTGTTTTCACGACCAGCGGAGTAAGCTTATAAATCAAACTTTTCCAAATGCTGTCGCTGCAAATTTTTTCAATGTGTGCACAGACACCTTTCCCATCTACAAATACACAAAATTCTTCTCTTTGCTCCTTTTTTAAATGAGAAATTGTCGCTATTTTAGCTTAAAACGGTGTCAATTGCTGTATTGACAGGTGAGTCCTCCAGCGTAGTAGTAAGGCCCTTGTGACCGTCGTCATTCCTACATGTCCCGCCCCAAAAAACACTGCTGGCATGTCATTGGACCGACTCGCTAGTGATTATGACACTGGCGTATTAGCAGGAGTCTTTCAACATGGATTTCTTGTGAGACTGAAAACTTAGATCTCACGACAATCCAGCTTTAAGCACAAGTTTACCTACCTGTATGATTTCTAACAGTAATACTAGTACTGTACCTGCAGGTGTTAATAATGAAAAATGAAAAGGTGATTCTTGGCAAGGCTAAAGCTATTAATTTTCCCGAAACTGCCAGTGTCCTTGATAGCTATCTTTAGCTTGCAGCTATTTTCTTACATTTTAAGTGTTTTCAACCCATTCTACAAGGCATACAGGGAACATTTCTTAAAATAAACCCAATTAAACAACTGACAACTGGTGAATCAGTTCCCCTGAATAAATAATAAAATGATAAAAGTGATGGAAAGCCTTCATATAAGAGTTTGGCCAACTTTACACCAAACCCTGGGTATTAGGAACTTGCATTCAGAATTCAGATATTTATAGAGGGTAATGAATGCCACGATTTAATAAATCCCTTATGAAATTATTTATATGCGTCATTAATTTATTGAAATTGGAAAAAAAATTCAAAATATAGAAAAAAAAATTGTAAAAATACAGAATATCTTTAAAAAATATATAATTATATGGGCCTCAGTGAAACATAATGAATATATTTTTTAGAGTACATATAATTATTTCATGATTTAATAAATTATTTCATGTTGCTACACTGAAGTATAGTAGGAATTACTTCAAACTGTCTCACATCTGTCAAAGTCAGAGGCTTCATGCTATTCCCTGTTTTACTCTAAATTCAATATCATGGAATTAACTTAAAAAATGTTCTGCGGCTTTTTTGCAGCACATTGGGTTAGCAGCTCCGGCTTCTATATCCCTAGTTAAGCGTAAAGAGGCCGGCGTTGCTCACCTGATGTGCTATAAAAAAAATGGCAACACATTTCTGAAATTTATTTTCAACCTTCCTGGCAAAAATGTGACATGGGAGTAAAAAAAAAAAATTTTTTAAAAATGCTCATTTAGAGGCAGCCAATCAGGTGTTTGACTTTTGACTTTGATGTGTGACAGTTTTAATTAAATCATGATGTGCTTCACTGCAAGAAACAGGAAATAAGTACTAAAATAATGAATATAAATCAATTAAATACATATTTAATTTATTATGTGTTTCTCCAATAAATTATATATTAATTTCAAGTTTTGATAGACACATAAAAAAAATAATTTCATAAGGTATTTATTCTGTAGTGCAGCACTCATGTCCCTTGAATACATTAGGCAAAAGTGTACATAGTTGTTTCATGTACATGTACAGGAACTTTTAGTAGTTGGAGATAAACTGGTTAAAACAGTTTATCTCCAACTACTAAAAGTTTCTGCTTTGCTAGATAATTTTGTGGAACAATTAAATCCACTTTGATTCCTATGCTTAGACTGCTACTGTGATCTGTGACACCAACCTATACAGTATTTAATACATTGACAGCTGCAGTACTCACTCTGGATTGTTTTGCAGAGGTTTCTTTTATTTTTCCCCCATAAGTGACAATTCAACTACATTGAGTTGAATGATGACTGCACATGTTTTCTGGACTGGGTTAGAGCACACATATTTATGCAGACATAAAGCTGTATTCTATTGCAGGGATAAGATTGTAATATGTAGCAATTGTCAAGCAATAACCACAGTTTCTTAGAGGTAGTTTTCAAATATAAGCAGATTATTGAGCTGTTTTTAAATGAAGGCTATGATTAATGTACTTTCCTTTTTTTATGGCTAGGAAAAGGAGCAAGACTGTTGCCGTGCAGAGCTTATCAATGATAAATCTCATAAAAAAAACCTGTAATACCAAGGTCAGGATATATGGATTTTCAGGATGCACCAAGGCATAGCTCAAAGTTTCTTCAAAGAAACTTGTTTTTGTCAGAAAAATCCATATTTTATAAAGGAGTCGATGCTTGTTATTTTGGGCCTAATTTCTTTATTCCTTTCCTTTTATAGAGAATATCTGATCTGATGTTGTTTGGGATTGGTTTAAAAGGCTACAGCTGGGAGGAAGTGCTTTGAGTTTTACTCCCAGGCCTCTGCATGTGCTCTGGGATGACAGTCATGTCGTTTTGATAAATCACACACTGACTTTTGATTATTTTGGATGAACCTTGGGAACAATTTGTTTCCTTTACATCGGATATTTAGTCAAGAATCAATAAGGTATTATATTTTTTTAAATTTAAATGATTGCAGTAGGTTGCAGTGTCTGTGACAGATTTCTTCTACTTCTGCTTTTATGTCACAATTACATGTTTCAGTTCATCAAACATATTTTAATTTAGGACAAAGATAACTGTCTGTAAATACAAAAGTCAGTTTTCAAAGTTTAACAAGAAAAAAAAACAACTATCCGAATAATTTGGGGGTTTTTGTGAACATTTTCAAAATTGATTTTTAATATTATCTCCCTCCGAGCGCCTAATCAATCTTTTGTCCCACAGATCCCCTTATTTTTCAATAAGGGAAAAAAGTAAGCTTGTGGAGGATATATGTCAAATTAAACCATTTGTTTGAGAAGTTACAATATTGAATACGTTTTCTGTTTTTAATTGTATGAATATAAAGTTCAGGTTAAGTGGCTGTGCCACTTTTCTCCTTGATAACAGCCGATTAATCCTTTAGATGTTGACCATTAGTGATGCACACTTTTGCATTTAATTTGCAATACTGTACACTAAAAGCATTTGGTATTTAGCTTTCTGCTACTCATTTTAATGATTAAAACAATGTTTTTTTCCATATGGCTTAAAAATAATAATTTAATGTAAAAGAAATAGAATTTTCACATCAGTTACTTTATTCATCAGATTTGAAGTACAAGGCAAGAAATGCAATTTTGTCAAATTTGGTTCAGCACTATGTAATAATTTGATGTAAATAAAAAGTGCTTAACCACATAATGTACACTGAAAGATTACAAAAATGAATAGATATTTTTTGCATCTAAAAAACTTCAAGAACAGCTATTGATGTCAATCAGTATAGAAAGTTATAAAGCAATTTTTTTAAGGTCCGTGCTCGGGGCTGCACAGTGGGCAGTGGTTAGCGCTGCTGCCTTGCAGCACAAAAGTTCTGGGTTTGATTCCTGGTCCGGGGTTTTCTACTTGAACCCATGCATGTCTGTGTGTGCATGCGTGGGTTCTCTCATTGCGTGGGTACCCCGGCTTCCACCCACAGTGCAAAAAACATGACTGTTAGGTTAAATGGCTTCTCTAAATTATCTGAGAGTGTGCATTAATGATTGTTATGCACACTCTCTGTAGAAACAGCCCTTTATGGTCAAGCTGTGATTCAAACATTTCTGCTGACCACAAATTATCTGAAGCCCCATCAAAAGACAAATTGATAAAACCAAAAACCTTTATATATTTCACTCCATACATTTTATATTTTAGAAGAGCTTACCAAGAGTAGAACATGACTTATACACAAGAAAATCTGAAGAAAAATGTTTTGTATTTCTGTTTTTTGAAGGTGGGTATATCTCTCTAACATTGTAGGATTCCCCACCTTGATATCAAACTGGACATTAATGTAACCAGCAGAGTGATTTTATTCAACCAATTCTGCAAAAAAGAGTGGGCCACATTTCCTGCAGGGATGTAAAACTTATTATCGGTTCTTGTGTTTATAGGGGATGACATTTTTATGCAAAGGGTCAGATTATTTAAATGTTTTGGATTTTTTTTCTCTGAATTAGATAAATCCTCCTTTGACGACTGTATTTTGTTTTCATTCATTTCATCGTTTATTTAAAAAGTCAGAATCAAGTGTGAAATAATAGTTTGGAACACTTATAGAAATATGGAGCAAAGCTACAGGATATGCAGGTTTCACATTCAAAGGAGCATATATGATATAAAAACTGTAATGCCAAGTTTAGATTTTAGGATTCATGCTGCTAGCAGAAGAGCAATTCCTTCCAGGGAAACATCTTTTTGTGTTTTTTGTAGGAAATCAGAGAGACTTCTTTATTTGGTTTCAGCTTTTATGGAATGTCAGATCAGGCATTGTTTGGAATCTATCATCACAAAGCAAATTTACAAAACTTAAAGCACCAACTTCTGCTCTCTGCAAACTCCGATCGCCGTGTTTTTCTTCTTTTCATTATTTTCAATCAGACTCCTTAAACACAGACTGCCAGAAGCTGCTTTGATCTTAACCTTCTAGACAGTTACATTCCCTTTTTAAGACATGTAATTGTTGCTTTTCAAATCTTTGCTCTGTGTTTGTTTCATTGTGCTCACCGAAATCTTTTTGGCACAAGGGAGATGCAATAACTGCTCACGTCCGTGCACAAATTTACGAGTTCTGTGCCGACCTCTGCAGGAAAATCCGGGAACACCTGGGCGAGCAGGAAGTTTCCATCTCTCTGACCATTAGCTCCTTGGAGGAGAGCGACCTTGGCAACTACTCCTGCTATGTGACAAACGCCAACGGGCGGCGCCAAGCAAACATCCAGCTCGTCAAGAAAGGTGAGCCAAAACATCCACCACACGTTTCACCTTTAATCTAACAGATACAAAAACCAGACTAAATGTTTAGTGAAGACATGTTAAAGCTGAGACGGTAGATCACACAATTTAAAAGCACTTACCTTCACTAGGACAATGGAGTCAATCTCCTGGTGCATTTTTCCTGATAAAATGAAGAACTACTGGTGGGATTTTGGGAATTGACCAATTGTTTGCTGCCTTAGGGGGGGAAATAGCAGGAAAGATAAGAAAATAAAACCATGTATTCAACTTCACCCCAGGAAGCTGTTTTCCACTTACTATAGGCATTTACATGCAGATTTCAGCTTTTGCGACCTTCTGTTGAAGAATTTAAAGGATCTGAATCAAAATAATTACCTTAGTGGGTGTCTAACAAATAAAAAAATCCCTCTTTTAACACCATCTTGACATTTTTTAATGATAAATTAAAAAAGAGATGCAGATTATTTTACTGTCCTTCTTAAGTATGTATAGGATCTCTGCAGCCTTTAAGTTCTGGGTATGGAATACATTTACATAGTAAGATATCCCCCCCTCTCTTTAAAGCTGGAAGCCTTGGATCTAACTTTGATGCCAGCCCAGTTCCTCTCCATTTGCTATATTAAAGGAGCTTATGCTGCACGGTGGAATCTGAAAATAAACTACTGCAGATTAGCCTCTCCCTAGCAGGATAGAAAGACTGCAAGGACTCATCTAGTCTTTTTATTTTCTTGTTTTCTGTTGCGAAGCATTTTAAGACTGCTCAGTGTTTGCATCACCTTAAAAAACAGCAACGGAAAAATGCATCACGCTGTCTTCTGTTCGACTCTCGATGCTCAAAGTGAATATGATTATTTCCCCCGTTTGATTTGGTTTTCTTTGGCTCCCTCACACACAAGCACAAACATTTCCAGCAGCAATGCATAGGGTGTGATGCTCAACTCCTCCTGTTCTCATAATACCAGCAACAGTATTAGCATACAGTGCCTTGCAAGTTTTCCAATCCCTTGAACCTTTTCGCATGTTGTCTCATTACAACCAAAAGTTCTGTGTGTTATTCTGATGCATTCATTTTGTATACAAATAGTTTTCTAAGGCACTAAAGGTACAATGTTTCACTAATTCTTTGACTCTTCCTCATCATCTCATGCTCCGTCCTTGATGGAGAGATGCAGAAAAAAGAGAGCAAGGGGAAGTAATGAATAGCTCTCTTCCATGCGGCTCAATCATATCCACTCTTTAAGTCGTCAGGAGCTAATTTGTCTTAATCTGTCCCTCTGCAGCGCTGCTACAATATGGACGCCAGGCAGGGACGAATTTTCCTCCTCCGCTGTAATCTTTGCAGCTTGAAAAGCAGCTGGCTCAATATGAGGTCCGCACATTTGAGCAGAGAATCAGGGGTAGAGCAGAGGCAGGAGGACAAAGGCAGAGGTGGGGAGGACATTGAATTAAATATGTGTTGGGAGTGGAGTTTTTAGCTGTGCTTGTAAGCCCCGGCGCTGAGAAATCATGCAAGAAAGAATGATTGCCAGGACCAAGGCCAGCTCCAGCTGAGCTCGGTGGAGGATTGCGAAACTTTAAGTCACGCTGCCTCCCATGTTTGTTTGCTCTTTCTTTTTTCTTTTTTTGGTTCACCTGCGTGCCCCGACGTCCATCGGTGAGTTTGGCTGAAGGTCATCTCCGGACAGGTGTGATGAAGCGAAGCAGACCACGCTCGTTAGCTTTCAGGAACATCATCCCTCATCATGGGAGCTGTCAGCTTTATGTCCACTGCAGGGAGGTGGGCATCGCTCACTACAAAGAGGTGAAATGCGCACCAGTGATGGATCGTGATGGAAGGGAGAGTCTTCTCTATCCGTGGTTATGCGTGCATGCAGCGCCGCAGTTAGTCCAGGCTTTTACTGCCGCGCATTAGTCAGCCAATGAAGGCTGACTATCCAGGATTTGTGAGGCGTCACCAGGAGGAAAGATAGAGCGACATCAGACAGAAGGGAAAGTCTTTTCACCAATTTGAGATTTAAGTTGAACTTTTAACATTTATTAGAAATTTAAGCGAATTATAATCTGTTTCAGAATCCCAGCGTTCAAAATTAGTGTTGCCAGTATGGCCACTTTTTAGTTATAACTAATTATCATTGGGGTTAGCTCGTTAGGGGAACCCAGAGCTTAGAATATTAGCAGGTTTTTTTGAAAATATTTGTTTCTTTCAGTAAAATAACTGATTTACAGACCTCCTTAATCACTCAGCAGACTCATAAGCTGCTATTGTCATACCTTTGAAGCCTCAGAAAGCTCTTTGAGACTCATAGAAACATTTTATATCTAAGTTAGCTGATGCAAACTGATGTGATTTTTTTTTAGTAGGAATAGATGTAGGTTCATACTTTATTATCATACTTTATTATTCCTCAGAAATTGATTTTAAATAGTAGTTTTGGTAACAATTATCCTTTTCTTTTTGTCCTTTTTATTCTCTTTTCAGTTTAATCCATTGTTCTTTTAGTGCTTTTTATATCGATTGTAAATAACAATGCATCCAATGTTTGGATAAAAAAAAAAAACTCCCATGATTTATTCGGGTGTCTTGAGCTATTTCTTAATATCTTGGTATTTCAGTGTTCATATTTTTCAAGCAATAGCTGCGTTTCCATTCCAAATGCCTGCAAAACTATATTGATATTCTGCTAATTTTGAAAATGCACTTTTCTGCAGTTGTGGGTTTTACGTTAAACGTTACGTTATCGAATACTTGAGGTTTTTATTTC
>NW_015150956.1:44403-63416 GCF_000732505.1 Cyprinodon variegatus
GTCAAGTCTCTTGACTTGAATAAAGGCGCTATATAAGAGCCGCCCGTCCTCAGCCAGAGGAGGGGGGCTGGGGGCCGGTAAGGCAGGTGGGGAGAAGCACGGGGCCGACGGTGTCCAGACTACCGTCACCGGATTGGGTTTGGTCGCTCCGTCCCCCACTGGCTCCCTTCCCCCATCCGCCGGGGTTTCCGGACCAGCCCCGGAGCTGACAGCTCTGTTCGAATGCCTGGTGTGTTCCTACTACGTGCTGCTCTGTAGTTGACCAAAGTTCTGGACGATTTTTAAATTCCCCCCGGACATTTTTTTAGGTATGAAAAGTAGGAGATGTCCAGGAAAAAGAGGACGTCTGGTCACCCTACCATACAACAATTTGATGTTTCAGTGAGTGAGTGCTTGTTGCTATGATGCATCTTTGCTCAGCAGCTTCCCTTGTTGTAAACCAACCAATCAGCGCACAGCTCATCTAAATATTGATGAGCATACCATAAAAGGAAGAAAACCTGTTGTTTCATTCTAGGGCTTTTAACCAGGCTTGCATTAGAGCTCATAGAGCAGCAAATATGCCATTTTCATCCCAACCAATGTTACACACCCTATTCAGAGACCTTAAGGACCTGCAACAAATACCCTATAAAATCATTCTATGACTCCTTTAAGTTAAAGTTGGTGTGTTACATTCACTGATCAGAAACAAATTGGAATGTTGATTCTCCAACTGAGTCAAAGTCTACAGTTGCCCAATCTGATAACCGGAATATATATATAGGTACATCTCTACAAGCAATAGTTACACTGTCTACTTCCCCTGTTATAAGGAACACCACTGACACAACTGGTGGTTGAATTTAGCCTCTGATGATCTGTTTCGGTTTTTCATGAGGTCCTGCCAAGCTGCAGAGACGACTAATGGCAGCAGAAGCAGGTTGCTTCCATCTGTCAGGTGATTCAGCAACCACCTGAGAGCTTTAAAGTTTTCCAGCTTTACACACGCGTAACCAATCTTCATAAGTTTGGCAGCGCAATCCGTCACGTGCCATTGTCACACCGGTTGCTCCTGTGCAAGTTTTTTATTATCCGAATTTTGAGCCAGGAGGCTTTAAATGACAGGTAGAGAAGCAGGTTCTACTTTCACTCAGCTCTGAGTTATGTGGCATCCAAATCCAATCAAGCCAAGAATGAGCAATGTGAAAAGACAGAGAGTGGAAACAAGAAAAAGTGACACAAACACAGACTGAAGGGGTACAGCTCCGGTCGATGCATGAAAACACTTTAACAAACAAACACGGAGTGATTTCGCAGCGTGGAGTCTTCTCCCATCAGCTGCGGGCGCCTTTCTTATCTGTCATGGCTGCGTCATGCGTTACCTTTAGATAGATTACGTGCGAATCTGCAGCTGTCAGATGCAAATGTGCTTCTATGTAGGAGCAGAGAGAAACAATAAGATGGAGGAAATGACTGAGAGGTGAGACCGTGGAATCTCAGCGGAGGAAACCTTTTTTTCATTTTCTACATTAAGCTTAATGTAAAGGTATAGTCATTTTTCATACCGTTCAAGCAAACTTTGAGGAAAAAAATGTATTGCGAAAGCTTTTATTGTATTTCTTGGTTGTTGTTTTTTTTATGTAACAAACAAAGTAATGACATCATTAACACAGTATAAAGCACAGCTAAATATAGGACTTTTTGGGGCTCATATAAGTTGCAGGACTCCTTAATAAAAAGAGAAAAACAGCTTAGGTATGTCATGCAATGCAAATTATGCTGCAGTTAAATCCAGATTCAGAAACTGGAAATTTGGTAAAAACATTCTTCTTTGGTATTTTTTAGGTTTAGATTTCTAAATTTTTTAATGTACACATTCCTGACACACCTCTAGAGGGCGCCATCATCCTCCGCCCACTTCCACTCTTCTTTTTCGTCTTTTCGTCCAGATAACGTGACTCGTGTGCGTTTCCATTGTAGTTGATACGACCCCAAAAAAAACACCCGACTATCGAAAAAGTGAGTTTTTTTTTCATTGGATATACGATGCTTTCACTAAGCAAGTTTATTTTTGTAATTACAATTTTAATACTAAATCAGCAACCTATGAGGAAGAGGACTTCAATATTAAACTTCCCAAATTTAATGATAGAAAACAAAACCAAATACAGAAACCTAAACCCGTCCTACACCCCTTCTCAAAGTAAGTGGAAGAGTCCAACTAGGCCTCCATATCAATAAGGACATCCTTTGCAGCTGGGGTCTCCTTTCCTTTACTGGCTTCACTCATGACAGCCTCCCATGAACTGACAACTCAAAAGAAAAATATATTAATGAACAGAAAACCAAACAAGCAAGAAATGACAAAGTGGGTCAACTAAATGTGTGCACCCAAATAGTTAACCAATGCCAAATCAAATAAAAAAAAAGAAATACAGTACAGTAAAATATAAGATTTAATAAAAGAATAACCAGACCATTTGTTGTGTGGTTGCACATGTGGCCGTCGCAACCAGCTTTTGGTATCGGTGTCGGCAGGTGCCAAACATTATCCTGCTAGTTGGCTGGCTTTATGAAACACAATGAACAAACGCTATTAGACGCCACGGCTCCCCAAATCCTCACTGACAGCGGAAACTTGATGCTGCACCTCAAGCAACATGGATTCCTTTACCTCGCCCCTCTTTCTTCAGACTCTGGGAGGTTGATGACCTAAAAAATGGTGAAATTAACTTAAAAGAAAAAAAAAGGGCATTATAAAAATGGCAAACAAAGGGGTTCTTCTTCTCGTACGTCCAGGTAAGGAAAGTTTGATGCCGTTTCTGATTCAGAGGTGGGATGACAAAAGAAAAGCAACGTTCGTATCCCTGATGCGGGGTTTCTTTTGTGCATAATTCCTCTTGGTGCACTGCGTCCAGCCTCACTTCACTCTTTCTAAATTAATTCTGCTTTAAAATCCTTCAACTTTTCCAGAAAAATCCTTTTACCTTCCACTCGACATGCTTAGTCGCAGCTTTCTGTGAACAACCAGCTTCTTCAGCACTTTTTTCTGTGGCTTTCTCTCCTTTGTAGAACATGGCAATGATCGTCTTCATGATGGTGCAGTCAGCACTTTTCATTATGATTTTGCAGTCATTAATGTTTTTTTTTTGATAATTGTTTTTATGTATTTTTATCTAAAATATTTAGCTGTATGTAAAGAAAACAAAAAAACAATGATTTTCATTACACAGAGATGAACTTCTAATATATAACTTTGTTTAAAACACCCTCGAATGTGTGTTTGTCTCTTTTGAGAGGCAAATATTGACGTGTTTTCCTTTGCCTTCCCTGTTTGTTTTATCAGCTGAGCTGATGTACACTGTGGAGTTGGCTGGAGGTCTGGGAGCCATCCTGCTGCTGCTCATCTGCCTTGTGACCCTCTACAAGTGCTACAGGATCGAGCTCATGCTTTTCTACCGGAACCACTTTGGCAGTGAGGATATCGACGGAGGTGAGATTTACACACGATCACCTGCGATGCTTATATAGATGAGACTGTCGATTGCGAAAGCACCTCGCGTTACTATAAAACAAAACATTTTTCTTTCCAAAAAGGAATGAAATCCCAGTCGTGACCAGTGTCGGTGTCGCTCTGCGCGGAGATTTATTTTTATTTAGAAAGCACCTGGGCTTTTTATCAAGTCATAAAGCTGCAGGTGGCTCCATTTTTATGCAAATGTGCATCGGCTCCGATGACTCATTGGCTCCAACAGAAAAGCCTTGCATAATTTTCTTCCAGTTCTCGGGTTTAGGGAATCTTCACCATCTTCTCCCACTGGAGCGGTTAAATAAAAACTGCTAAATATTCACTATGTTGTCCCCTGAAGGAGCAGGAAGCAACTCACCAACCACCAACTGATACAGAATAAAGCTTCAGCATTCAGCATATGCACATCGTATTGCTTGCTTAAAGGAAACAGATGCAGATCTTTAAAAAAATAATAATTCTTTAAATGACTGAAAAACATTATGGTAGCACAAATTCTGTGATTCTTGAGCAAAAAAACTCAAAGTTTAGAAAATAAACTTTTGCTGTAGGGGATAGGCAATATATTTCGCTAAATACTCACTATAAAGCAAATCAAAACACTGCCCCTGTGCAAGACAAAAAACATTAACTCTCAGACCTCATCAGTAGTGGTGAAATAATCCCTTTGATTGGACCTGGTGGATGAGTCTTAGCTTGAGAATACATCAAACCGAGACAAGGAGCAAGTTTTAATTTGATTCCCCTGTAATGAGTCTCTGTAGTACCAGCGCTGCAATGAATTCAGGGGGAATGAGATTAGTTCAGAGGCTGCAAGGTTTTGCAAAGTGGTGAAGAAGGAGCTGGAGAGTTATATTTGTTAAAAGGGAAAACAATTTGTGACATTTGATTGAACGTCATTACCTCTGGCTTTGCTGGATCTCCAGCCACCAATACGGGGATCTTCGAGGCCTTAAACTTAAAGCCAAACAATTGCTGAGTATAAGTGGGCCACTGGAATGAGTGCTTAGAAAGGCAGGAACAGATTTTCAATTTTTTTCCTTAGAAAAAGGGGCTCGGGTCCAATATCGTGCAGCTTTCTGCCTCTGGAGCTCTCAGGAGATGCTTGGTGCTGAGCTGTGTGCCGTGGTCTGTTAGATCTTAACAATGCCACCACAAAGGAGGAGGGTTCCACTAATGGCTTCCTGTAGATAAGTGCAAAGGTTCAAATGGGAGTCTTGGATCTTACAGCATTGATACGGATCACCAAGCTCTAGTTACTGGATTTTTCAAAAGTTTCACTTTTTTCCCTGCTGCAGCTGGAACTTTGATTTAGTAGAATTTATCTTCTAGACCAACAAAACATATTTAGCTAAATTTATCGTTCAACTATCCCTTATCATGATACTCCCACCATCGTATGTCAGAGCTCCTTCATCTAAGCGTTCATTGTTTCCAATTCATTGCTTATTTTATACTCTAAGCAGGATTTTTTATTTCCTTTCAACACCAGCCTTTTCCAATTTTGGCTCCGAATATGAGAGCTGCATAATGGAAACATATGAGATATGTTTGCAGAGACGAAACAATAAAGTCTTTAGTGGCTCAAGTGCACCGAGATGTGGTTTTCTCCTGCAAAGACGCCGCACAAGCTGCCAAGAATATGCCAGCGTTTGATGGCGGCCACTCCACGCGCTAATTGAACGCCCTCCTCTGCCAGATGTAAAATTGTAAGCTGTACGTAACAATAGGATGGACTGTCAGCTATTTGTCAGCGATGCAATTTAGTTAAAGAGCGCTCACTTGTCAGATTGAGTGGGTGTCACCAGAATCAATAATAGGCTTCATGATGACAACGGGCGAGCTGGGCTTGACAAAGAGGTGGGAGCTCATCAACACAGTGCCATAAATACGAATGTCATCGTTGTCAAGGCAGCAAGGACTGATGAAGCTCTTGTGGTGTTGAGAGTGGTTTGGAGATGCTGAACATTAATAGCCTGTGTTGCACACATGGCCAATTTCATGCATATTTACTCTACTAATTTATTTTACTGTTTGATATAAATATGTGTCTGTTTTTCTCCACAAAAAAATAGTTTGGACACGGCTGATTATGGCCGCTGGAGGTCAAGATAATTCAATGTTTCTACAGGTCTAAATAAAGGCTATTCAACGAAATTTCTCAGGGTCTTATAGTTAATGAAAGCCAAAGGCTCCGGGACTAGATGTTTAATAATTAAAACCATTATTGACCAAAATGTTTGGATTAAAGTGACCCATTACCTTTCAAATGTGTTAATTTTAGTGTATTTCATCTAAAATGGAATAAAAAACAACCTACATGCTTAATTTGACAAATCATTACATCTCTGCATTTATTTTATTCTGTAAAAGTAATAGTATTTCAATATAAACTAAAACTGAAAACAAAAATAATGTATTTTCCTTTCCTTTTAACCTGGAAAAAATATTCTAGTATCTCTGATTAATCTCATTTTGAGGCATCTGGGGAGAAATGCAATAGTGGTTTCAGTTATTTGAATCACACAGTTATTGAACCTGCATTTAGTTATGTAACTTGTTCGCATCGAATTAGGGCTGAAACAATGAAGCAGATTAAAAGTGAAATATTAGCGCAATCTTTCCAATAAAGATGAGTGTGGCTCTTGGTTCAGAAGCATCCAAGTTAGACTCACTTCAGCTCTGTCAGTTGTTTTTTAATGTGACCATGCAATCCAACAAACTTTCTTTCCTCTTGATCAGACGCTTTATTTTCCAAATTCAAAACAAACTTAGATTTTCTTACCGCAACATGACGTGACAGGCAGATCATATCGCCTCATTTCGTTCCTTTTTGCCACTCAAAAAACAACAATAATTAAAAGCGGTCAAAAACTTTATGGCTGCGCTGACTGAATCCAAGAGCTCACCCGGCCCCAATAGCCAACTCCAATATAATCCAGGTGCTGAAGTCACCTGTCCATAATGAAGGGGCGGAGGCGAGAAACAGTGTAAATTATGCATGGCAGCAAAACACATCTAAACAAATTCATAATTTCATAATTAAGTCAGTCAACTCATACTTCAAACCAAAATAGTTCATGTTCATATATATCATACCAAAACCAAACAAAAATAGTAAACTAGAAATAAATATTCAATCATAAATCAAGCATTTGGCTCCAACATGATTAATCAATAATTGAAATATTCATCAGCTAAAGCTTAGAGACTCTAAAACGTGTCTTTAGCTGACAGAGCGACCCAGTTAGAGCAGCAGCTTTACCAAAATTGTAAAAAAAAAAAAAAAAANATATTCTAGTATCTCTGATTAATCTCATTTTGAGGCATCTGGGAAGAAAGGCAGTAGTGGTTTCAGTTATTTGAATCACACAGTTATTGAACCTGGATTTAGTAATGTAACGTGTTTACATCGAATAATAGTCAGCTAAAGCTTAGAGGCTCTAAAAACATGTCTTTAGCTGACAGAGCAACCTACTTAAAGCAGCAGTTTTACCAAAATTGTAAAAAAAAAAAAATTATAAAAAATAAATAGATAAAATGTGTAAACATTTTGTTATTAATGTAAAATACATTTTTTTGTTTGTCAATATTGTCTATCCAGCACTCCTCCAGTGGAAAAGCTTTATTTTCACTTGGTTAAATTTTGCAAAAAGTCTTCTTTAAGGAACCTTTTGCTATCTGATTATTAATCGAGTAATTTAAAAAAAATAAACAGATTAATCAATTTGCAAAATAATCGTTACTTGCAGCCTTACATCGAACACGATTCCAGTTACAAAGGTGCTGATTTTCAAAGACTTCATATGAGCGGTGCTCAAATGTGGGCGTTGCAGGAAATCTATAAAGATTGCTGCAAACATTTTAACACCAATTTTGTTTCTCCATTTAAAATAAGCAGATTGTATGTTCTAGAGGCAGTTTGACAGTGATTTTAAAAGAAATATGATGTTGATGATGGGAAATGATTAAAAAAAAAATCATAATGAAGGGTCTAAATAATATTCATATTGCACCTTGAGCCCATCTCAAAGTGCAAGAACATAAAACAGGGCTTCAGGTTGCAAAGACATGCATACTCCTAAATCCCATGTCTCTCTGCAGGCTGTCCGTTTTTTTTTTTGTTTTTTTTTTATCATTATCATTTTTTCATTATGGTTCCTTTGTATACAGATTGTCTCCAGTCCAGCTGCATTAACGTGTGTCACCTGTGAAGTTGTTTTTTTTTTTTTATGTTTGACTTTATTCCATTAGGCCTATTGATAATTTTGACGGTGCATGAAACTACTCTCTCATTCTTGCACGTCAGTTTTCACCTGAATTTAGAGAAGTACTAAAAAAGATGCAAACTGCAGTTCATTTTCCACTTTGGGAACGGTAAATGTATTCCTTTTTCACATCATCCACCTATTATTTTGCTGTTTTGATCATTTGCATATTTATGAAGGCAAACAACCAAAAAAAGATTAACATGCGATGTCTGTTGAATTGCAACCATAAATCACTTTACACCTTCGTTGCAGATCTGAGCATACAAACACATTTGCACTCGTTTTAAAACACACAAACCTTATGAAGTTCAGGCCCATTTAGGTTCAACAGACAAACAGCAATGAGAATATGTATGATTTTTTTTTAACACTTTACATGCAGGTTGCCATTCGAAATCACCACAAACTGAAGGGAAATACATTCAGTTAATTTACCTCCAGCCAAAACATTCATACAGACACTAATAGAAAGTTAATATGCTAGTTGTAATAGCAGCTCATAGACAGCTAACCTCTTATGTAGCAACGCTGCAACTGTATCAAGTATTAATGAATCAAATATTGTAACTGGAATACAATTGTATGAAAACACCATAATATAGGCAAAAAAAAAAAATCCACAGACATTTAATTTGTACCATAAATGGCATTTTTTACAGTGGTCAAAAGATGCAAACGCACAGCAAATAACGAGCTGCAGAAACAAAATGTATGTGATCCAGGAACTCCATAGCATGCAAGCAAGGAAAAAACAAATGCATCAGTAAGAAAACACTTCAAAAAACGCTGCAATCCCTGAAAATAAAAGTAAAAATATAAAATCAAGAAAACAAATGCAGACAAAACATTTTGCAATCAAAAACTATATATTCCAGTAACAAAATATATATATATTTTTTTGTTTGTTTGTTTATTTATTTTTTCAAGTCTGCAGGAAAAATTGAGAAATTGGAAGTGAAAGATAATTAGAAAATGAATGTATTAGTTCTGCTGTATAATGCAAAAGTGATGGATTAAAAGGAGAAAAACTAGAACACTTTCCAGCATTTGCACAACTAAAACATTGCTTCACTTTTATTTGTAAACGGATTCTTTTTTAATGAGCTGTCAAGTCTATGTTCAGTATTTTTGCACTTGCAAAGACTAATTTCTCTCCTTTGTGTTTGGATGACGTAAAAACAAAGCGAGCAGCAATTGTTGCTTTTCTCCTGCAAATAAAAAAACATTGTTTAGAAACAGAAACAAGTAAATGTTTTGTAAATCAACATCTCCTTATCAAGGTATCATTGATGTTTTATAATATATGAAATGTGCAATTGGAATACGGTTCTGCCATAACTTCATGATTCATTACTAAAACAGTTTTTTATTGTTTTTCTCCAATCAGATGAAAAGCAATATTATTTGGGTACAATTAAAGTTATAGTGGAGGATTTTTGCAAATTTTTCTCCACTTTGAAAAATAAAATGCACATGCACAACCCTGTACTCGCTCCTGAGAGGGAATGCCTATAAATCGCGTGTGAGAGCATGCACAAGCCCATTTCTCCTCGTGCACGCTCTGTATAAACGTTGCAGTTTGCATCACGCATACAAGCCTACTTTCCAAAAGATTTGCAATTATCACCAGTAAGTGAAAACTGGGACGAGTATGTAGGACGGCCTTACCTAAACATATCACCAGAATGATTAACAATTAGAGGACCTCTTATTTTGATGATTTCCACTATACCTTTAATAATAGAAAAGAAATAATTAGATTGGAAATAAAAAAAAACTTCCACAAACTATCTGCAAGCTCTGCATCTTTTAAGTTGCCACCATCTTCATAAAATTTCATGGATTTAAGAGATATCACAGCAGAAATGTACTCCTCCAACTTTTCTGACATTCTTCACTGGGAGTTCAACAGCTCACCATGTAACTGTGGGCCTTCTGTGCTCATGCACACACCCGGATCACACGTGTAAGGCGTCGGAGAAGCCGCACGCTTTCCACGGTGCAAAAAGACGTGGGTTGGGTTTTGTAGGTAGATCCCTCAGCTTTCTCTGAGAGTGACTTCTCTAGAGGGAAATGAGAGGAGGAGGAGGGGTCAGCCTTTCTCTCCTCTCTGTTTTTCTCTACCGATGAGTGAATCACCTCCCCCTAAAATAGGCCTTGATCTGCCTACACAGCATTTGTTTAAATGCTAGCAAAGAAAAAAAACATAGACAGAGATTTATGCCTTGGAGTTAGTTATACTAAGAAAGGTTACATTTCAATTATTTTTACATGTCCCCGATGCTGTAAAATGAATTGCACGTTATAAAAACAAGATAGATTCATTATGAGGCGTCATGTAAGAGTGCAGTGCAATTGCCAAATATCAAGATTACCCTCTGGGAAGTAAGTGAATCTTGTTGACACTCTCACAGCTCCTAAGAGAGGCTGAAGTGTAAAATGAAAGGATATTAACAGGCAAAATGGAAATGCTGCTCTGATCATCCTCCCTCCACAAGCATCTGCTCTAGTAAAATGCACGTTGCTTGTCCAATAAAGCAATAGAACAAAAGTTCCAAAATATATCCTCATAGTTAAAGGACATATAGTTTAGAGTGATCTTACCATTTTTCTTTCTTTTTTTTGGCTAGCCAGATGTGAATATATCTGGTTAAGCTTTTGCATGATTGGGACCATTGTGATCTTCCTGAGTAATAGAACTAATTTTTCCTATTCCAATCATAAAGGATTGGTCTCCTGCGTGTTTTAGATGTGTCTCTACTCAGACACAGCTGATCTGAATGTGGACCCAAGGTAATGAATCATGAAGCAAAAAAATGGAGCCCTAGAAGTGTTACAGTTCTAGCCCTCAACTACAATTGGACAGTATTTGCCTAGCTATTATAGTTTTGTTTTTTGCATGTAAAGTTTTGTCTTAAAAGTTACCTTGCACTATTAATGTACCTTATAACTGTGCATTAATAGCACAAATATGGTCCGAATATCTGCAGATCTGCTCAGGTCAACTACTTTATTGTTGTAGACAAAACTAATAAAAAACATTACTCTGCATCCAAATGTAAAGGTCTTTGAAGCTTTTCAAATTTTTGCAAAATACCTCAATAGTTGCATTCTTTTAATGCTACACGGTGCAGATATTCAGTCTGCACACATGAAGCTCCACTCACCTCAGGATTTTGAATTCTTGAATTAACTGTTTCCTTGGCCTAATATATCATCGAATTGGCTAATACCATGCCATACCAACTTTATTTATGAAGCACTTTATGCACCGGACAGGACCAAAGTGCTGTACACAATCATAAAATACAGTATAATTATAAAATAGAAAAAAAACAGAATGAAACAAAGTAAAACCTCTTAAATCGTGCCAAAAGTCTTAAGAAGGGACTTCAAAGTAATAAGTAAATTAGTGCGTTAAATTTCATCTCCATATTAAATATTTGAATATTGAAAACAACACAGCTATAATTTCAAAATAAACTAAATAGAAGGCTGTGAATTTACACCTTTAATCCAATTGCAAACACACTATTCAAATCAGAAGAAACAGATTTAATTTTCCACAAAATGCACCTCGTTTCTTCGCATTTCTCCTGGCTACAGAAACCTTTCCCTTGCTTCTTGTCATTACTTCTACTGAGCTCTTACAACAAGGAATGGTGCAAACAACCCTTCCATGTGTATATATCCTTATTCAAATGGCATATATGTTTTATTTTTTGTTTTTTGCTTTTATGTATTCTATATATTACCTAAAAATACATAATTTTCATAAATAATTGCTATTAGAGGACTGATTTTGTGGTTAGGGTTAAACATGAATGGAGCTAAATATGAGATGACCTTAGAGGCTGTTAAAAACTTTTTTTTAAAGTGGAGGATGTATGGATCTAAGTACCTTTGAGGAGCATCAGATGCCAGCATTTTCAAACATTAGAATGGCCTAGTCAAAGTCCTTTTGGACATTCACTCTAACCAGTCTGACTGAGCTAGAGCCTTTTTATAAAACAGTATAAGAAATAGTTTTAGCTGATGTAAAAAGAAATAGGTGCACAGTGTATAATTTTGTTTTTAAACAATGCATATATTGTCTTGTACAACTTTGTGTATTTAAAATGCCATCAAATTAATGTATATATGTTTAAGTTTGCTTTTGTACCCTGAATATGGGAAGTGTTCATGGATTTAAATATGTTTATAGCCTTTGTATTCTTTAAAACTCTAGTTGATTTACAAACCTAATTGTGCTGTTGAAATAGGTGAGCATGTTCAGAGTTGTGGCTGACAAGCTTGAAGTGATTTGGTTGTTTTGTTTTGGAGCCAGAAGCTATTATCTGCGTTCCAATAGAAGCTCTGGGATATCTCGCCATCCTCCATTCTCCTGATTTATTTTACTGTTGTGCTTTAAGCTTAAGAAGACACATAAACTCTTCCTTCCCAGCTCACTTTCCATCTCCCAGCTCACTACTTTCAAATCCATCATCAATCTCTGCTTTCATGTGTGTGATGGAGCAGCGCCACGCGACGGGGCTGAGCAGGCGGAGCTGGGCGTTTAGCTCAAGCTTGGAGTCTAATTTGTTTTGCCTGCAGAGGGCACAATCGCTATCAAGGTAACATGATTTGTCAGTAGGGAGGTAGCTGTAATGAAAAGCGCTCAGATGGGCTGAGGTGCCCAGAGGTCAGTAGGAGAGGCGTCCTGTCTCCATTAGGCCTCCCAGTGAATGAATAGACCTGTCTGCACCAGTATGAAAACAGATGATGAGCATCTGAGGTGGAACAGAGTGTATTTATGGGGTAGTTTGAAGAGTATAAAAACAATAAAATTTCTCCAACTAGGTATAAGTCAATGTTCTTCTATCCGGTTGCAGAAAACAAGGACTACGACGCGTACCTGTCCTACACCAAAGTGGACCCGGACCAATGGAGCCAGGAGACCAGAGAGGAGGAGCGCTTTGCCCTGGAGATCCTCCCTGACGTCCTGGAGAAGCATTATGGGTATAAACTCTTCATTCCAGACAGGGACTTGATCCCCACAGGAAGTAAGCTCTCTCTCATGGCGATGTCAAGTTGTGTCCAATGTCTTGTGGCTTGGTGTTGCTTGTGTAGCTGTTGTCAGTGCAGTGGTGATGCCGTGTTTTGTTGGCCTCTGTTATGCATTTTGTGCCGTTGCATAACACAGACACGAAGGAGCACAATCGCTTTTGTTTTTCATCACTCTGAATTTAGCTTTTCTAACTAAACTGGGTACAGTTGCTTCAATCAATGTCCGTTTTAAGTAAAAATACTTGAAAGTAATCACCTTTTTAAATTATTCTTGTATTAATTAAAATTAAACTAAACATGGATGTATTTGATAATAAATTTCAGCTTTCTGAGCACTTCTCATTTTGCAGAGGAAGTTAAGCATTTATGATTATAAAGGTTTAAAAAATGTATTTTGGGTATTAAAATCTAAAAGCCCCAATAATATCCCATTAAACAATAGATGGATAAAATGTTTTGAGTGTATATTTACCATTATGTAATATGAGGCACAGGAATAATGAAATATGTTTTATTTTAATTATTTGATGACACAACTGTGTGTATGACCTATATGAAGTGTACTTCATATAGGTCCGAGATAGGAGCATAAAATGTTATAGAGTCAGTGTTTTTTTTTTGCTTTTTTCAGTTTTTTATTTCTTTATCAATCTATTATTTTTGATTTTATTATATTTTTATCTTTCATCTTATTATTAGCTGATATTTTCTGCTTTATGAAAAGCATGTTCAACATGTTTCAAAAGACTGACTTTAAGTCTGGAACAGGTCTTTTTGAATATTCTGGTTAGATTCTAGAAACTTCATGTTTAAATACGTTTTGTTTTATTCATTTATTTTATTTGTTTTAATTTGCTTTATTTGTTTTCTTATATTCTAAAGTGTAATTATTTTTCTTTCTGTAATAATTTACATATTTTAAAAATGAATTCTACTTTTTTTTAAATCACATTAGTAAGAAAAACCTTGCCAGTTGTCAGCATGAACTCAAACTAATAATAGAATTAAAAGACTTATCCCAATTTATAACTTATAAACTATATAGCAGAGAATTTGAAAAAAAAGTACAAAAATTAACTTAAGAAAAGCTAGTGAAGAACTAAAATGCTGCACATGTGTCATAATAAAAATTTGTAGAGAAGCATACAACTAAATACTCGATACCACTATACTGATCACAACACAAAACTTAGACCTATTGATTATATATCACACAATAACAAGATAGAGCATAATTTAAGCAGCAGAGACAGAAAAAATAATAATAAAAAAAAAGGAAAATCTTGTTTTTCTTTTCTCAGTTTAAACTTAAAATGTCCTCACTGATCACGGTGATGCTGCAACCCTGATGTCATATTGTTACATCAATAAATCCTTTTCCCCTCAACCACATCAAAGGTGCTGCATTTTCATCAGGTCCTAATTCACAATAATCTAATAATGCCTCAAAAAGTAATATTTGTGACAACAAATCTATAAAATTTATTACACTAGTTAGTAAATCCAAATATCGGTTCTCACATTTTGTAGCTTATCAGTCACATTTAAGCATACATTTTTTCATCTGTTTTAGTTGTTTTTGTCTTTTTTCTATGAGATGTTAACCTCAGCATGAAAACAATACATTTTGGAGGTTTTACTGATTTTTTGAATGTTTTCTTTTTAATTCCAACAGTCCAACATTTAAAAAAGAGTTCAGAGTGTATAGATGCATCCATTCTAATCTTCATAATTTGGCTTCAGGTTTCAGGGAAACCACTAGTTGTTATAAAGAAGCGTTATGAGATTTGATCTCTCTTCTTGGCAGAATTCTTAGACCTCATTTAAATGTTTTGGTCCCTGCAGCTAATTCTTCTTTTGAGCATATTTTCAACTTGGCAGAGGTCAGGCCCATTTTACCAGCTTTATGTTGGCCCTTTTTATCCAGGCTATTTCAGATTTTTCTTTTCTTTTAATGGTGAGAAGTTTTTGAAATCAACCACTACCAAATCATATAACATGATTGGGCTAAGCTAACTGGTGTGCCTTTTGATTGAATTAAAAAAAAAGAATATTACAGTTATTATGAATTAGGTTCAAAATGCAGAACAGAGGGAAAAAAATCTATTAAATCTAATTAAAAAAAATTTTTTCTTAAAATAAGTGCATTTTGTCTTGAATTGAGGAGGTAAGTGAGACACTTTAACACTTTAAATTATTGCAATTTCTTATTTCAAGTGCATAGCATTTACCTTAAATCCTCTAATACAGGACAGGGCCTTTATTTCACTCTGGTACATCTTGGTCCAGGCCATTATTGGAAGGAGGCCAGAATTAGAGGCAGGTCTATTTTCTTTTTGATCAAAACAGACTACCAGTGGAATGAATAAAAACGAGATTTTGTATCTCTTCGAACACATTCATTTATTTTTTTATTTTTCATTTATTGAAAAAGTACAGTTACCTTAACGGTATACAGAACATTATTCAGACATCTTCCAGCAGCTGCAATTTTCTGCACGGCAATACAAAAAAAAAAAAAAAAAAAGACAGAATGGAATTGTTTTTGCAGTAAACCAGTGTAGATGAGTATTTGTGTCATTACAAATCTAATTTATGTCCAAGTTCAAATATCTAGTTGGAAATAAAGGAGGAAGACATTCTCCTTTAATATTTTATTTGCTTTAAAAGAACCAATGAAAGATATCCTCAGCATGATGGGTACTTCCACCATGCTTAACAGCTGGTGTGGTTTTAAAAGTCCCACCATGGATCCTGCCTCTCCTTGGATTCTGAAATCAGTAGACTTCTGGTTTGTAAATGTGAGTTCTTTTATGTTTCTATAGAGCTTGAAAGTGTCCCTATTGGAGTAGGACCTTCTTTAGTGGTTTGAATGGAACTAGTTTGATCAGAGTATTCGAAGTTGGATGCAGTTGGGTTTTCATACAAAACATCCAAACCGTCTGGACGGAAATTAAGAAAGCCGACATTAAGCCTGATTCCAATTCCTTCTCCCAGCCAAATTGAAAAGCTGTGAAATATGCCCCATACTTGGAGCAAGAGAAAATTACTGAACTCAACAGATTCTTCCAATTCTGTCTGGATTCTCTTTGACGAATAAAACTTTTAATAGAAATGTGCTAAAACACAGTGAATAAAACATTAGAGAGGGTTTATGTATGTTTTTGAGTCTCTATGTGTAATTTTGACACTGTTCAGATCAAAGAAAATGCAGAAAATGTTGATCTAGTTTGTTAGTTTTTAGATTCATTTTGTTGTATCACCACTTAACTTTTGTTATAGAATGGAATAAAAGCCTTATTGAAATCCTAAAATGAAGAAATAGTGTTCCCGTGATGAATGTACAGAAATTTCTGATCAGTCGGATGCATTTCTTTGCATTTTGCAAAAATAAAAATTTAGTTGAAACAAAATGCAGCACTCACTGTCAAAGATTATTTAAAAAGCAATGAAATGTAAGTGTGCAGTAGGAAACTTTAGGCGTGTTAGACCCAAGTAACCCTTATTACCTTTGAATGCTAATCAACAGAAGGTGCAATCCTGTTGATTACAGTCCATTTCCGTGATCTGGCTCTGCAAAGACTCTGTCTCTGCATGCTGCTATGTAATGGTGTCAGCTGCACATTACAAAATCTCTTTATGCATGGATATTAGTGCATGTTTTACCATAGCCCATTCCTAATGGAGCATCTCACCATGGCCCGTGCTTATCTTTGATTAACTCAATACACAGATGAGTTTGATAATATCATTATGCTGTTAGCCTCCATTTCAATACTTGCATCTGCCTGTCTTTTTTCGCACATGCTGCCATTACTAAATCGGCGATCCGTCAGTGGCATTGTGCCAGGGTTATAAGCTGAATCTGTTTCTGTGATGATGTGCTCGCAAACCGGAGGGGACTGCTGTAATATGGGAGAAATGGCATAGAAATGCAAGGATCGAGAGGAATCTCAGCTACAGCTGCCACCATTTCAGCTTAGTGTCGCTGTTTACTGGTTTATTGTTACTATGCATAAGCACTTAGCTCCCATTGGGAGTGTATTAGCATCTGAACCATTCATATGACACTCTAGAGGCAGAGTGATGCATAAACAGAGTTTGGTCTTCTGGGGGTTCAGCATGTGTCAACAATCCAAAGTTTGGTTTTAGTGACATGTCACTCCACAACATGATGGATTATTTTAGTAGGATTGAGGAAAATTTAACATTTGGATCTGTTGTGCAGTGGATCTCAAATGTCCACAAATTCATACAGAATTTAAAGTCTTTGGTAATGTAAAAATACTTGAAGAAGTAGTTTTTTTCCACATATAATCTAAGATTTGTCCTGTAGATTTATTAGGATTAGATTTATAAGGAAGGATGCAAAAGAAATGATTACCGGTAGGCTTTTTATGTACAAGCAGTGACACTGTCAAATAAAAGTCAGATTACTAAAACTAGAAAACTAATCAGAGAGGTTTTCCGGAGACCAATAGCTTCAGAAAATGGCCCTTTACACAGCGTTTAATTTTAATAAAGCTTAAAGGGTATAAGAAAAATATAATTGATGATCAGAAAATCCATTTTCCAAATGACAAAGTTGTCTACTTTGTATTTAATTCTAAAAATATCTTTTTTACCAAATTACATTTTGATTTGAGCATATTACTTCTATTTATTTTTGATTAATAACGTATTTATAAACACAGTAAAAATATATATATATATATATATATTTCCACACCCCAAATACTTAAAAATTTTCATGTTGAATCAGGCTTCTGCTTTTTTGTTGTTTTGATTTTAAACCATGTTTAAAATCTAGTAAAAATAAACTTCTGCCTCACAGTTTTCGCTACTTTACGCTTTTATTTCACTGAAATCATCCAGATGAGGCTAAAATCTTAAAGAATGTTTTTGGTTTTAAAAGTTAAAAAGGAAAGTTAAGCTTTAATTTATTATATATTTTGCACATACACAGCATTAAAAAAATCTGAATGAAAGAACACCATACCCATAGTGAAATATGGTAGTGGCAGTATCATGCTGCGGGGCTAGTTTTCTTTAGGGGGGCTGAGGTTGCAGTTCTAAAATAGTCAGTTTTTACCCCAAACCTGCAAGTGTTTGCTGGAAGAGATCAGAATTTAAATGACATAGAAAATAGATTTAAAGAGATGGATTTGTTCCTAATAACATATTTGTTTAGGCTTTTTATTTTAGTTGACTTGTACAGGATAAGTCTCATATATGTGGAAATGTGAAAACCATTAATCATGGTTTGTGGACACTTTTCAGAGCCTCTGTACCTTTAACATTCCTTAAAGCGTCACAAGTCCAGGATAAACTCCCACCAACTGAATTCCTCTCCTTATTTTTATGCCTCATGTCCCATATTAAACTGGAATAAACTGGTCAGTGCGATTTTCACCCAATCGCCACAATCGATGCTTCACTTGATAAACACAGTTTATGCCAATGCGTCCCCACATTTCCGTAACTGTTTTCACCTGCTCACAAATCTTCTGATCACGCTTTAAATGTAAATATCTATTGTTTAGGTTTCACCAATGATCATTTCCAGGATGACACACGACTACTTAGAGGTACTTTTTTTTTCACCGCAAATTCCTCAAACATGTGTTGATAAACACAGACTCTGACGTGTGGCTAAGATTTTGATGAAGCATGTAAAAAAAAACAAAAAAAAAAAAACGGGAAATCTGTTTTTGTCTGCTTTCAACATGCCTTATATGAAGTTGATGAAATTATTTTCTTGTTTCAAGCAAAGTATTTTCCAGAAAAGAAGGATATTCCCTGAAAAATTCAACCAATTAATGACCATCTGGGGTTTTTTGCAGGTTTTGTGATGAAGATTGTGGTTCTAAAACCAACAGGAAATTAATCAATTTTACTGTTAATTTTTGTTTTATGCATCTTACCATATTTTAATTGTGATAAAACCAACCTAAAGTGCTTCAGGGAACAGAGTCGCCCCTTGAAGCCATATTTTATTCAGTCTCAGTTTGTGTTTATTAAAAAGGGGTGTTTTGCCAAGTTTCTAATTTTTTTTAATTTTCAACACTTAACATCCTCAAAGTTACATATGAGGATCTGAACAATAATCAAAGGAATAAAGGAATGAAAAGTAGAAAGTTTTTAGTTTTTGGTCTGAGTAACTCATGAAATTTGAATAAAATACA
>NW_015150956.1:63426-100187 GCF_000732505.1 Cyprinodon variegatus
TTGTGAACCTTATAAAGTTCACAATACTTTGAGTGTATGCAGAATTTTTGAACTTTTGGTTTGGTTCCTTTATCCCGTTTCCACTTATTTTTATTATTGATGTGTCGCAATTATTACTCATGTAACCTACTGTACCGCTTCCCATGTGGTTACCAGTTCTCTATCGTTTTGACACATTTTAGTGACGAAATGCCAGTCATCTAATTCAATTGTTTAAATTTCTATGGCACTATATAACCCATGATGGTTCATCTTTTCGGTGGTGTCATAATGCATTATTTGCATCTCATCTTTACATCTTTGGGACCTTTTCTTTTTTTCAGACCATCTTTCCTTACTCTCCAGCAACCTTTTCTCTTTCATCCTTCTCCTTTTGTATTTCCTTCCTTGTGTCCTTTCATAATCACTTAGGTTCTCCTTGTCATTTCCTTCTTGGCGCTCTTTGCATACTACCTTTTTTCCTGGCTGTGTATTTTCTTGTGTCTTTATTTTCCTGAAACTCCACTGTGAAAAATTAAAACCTTAGCTGCTAATGGTGCTGATGTTGGATCATGTCTTGTTTTGTAGCTTCAAATCTATGTGAAGTCATTAGCCTAAGTTTAAGTCAATTAAATACGTATGTTTTTACTTTCTTTCTACAATAACTAAAATTTTTCTGTTTTTCACTAAAACCATCTCACAAAAAATAATAATAATAATTCCCAGCCATCACTCTGGCCAATTCTGGCAAGAAAAGTTGCTACTGGTGGTCTTGAAGTTACTAAATGATGTTTTATCCAGGTGGGATTACATTTGCAGCTGAGTCTGACTTCCTGTTGATGCTTTAGAGAAGTGGGGGGGACTCGCAGCAGCCCTCACTGCTAACTTAAGACTGTGAAAATCAGAACACTCGCTACTTTCAACACAGACAGACCGAAAAAGTAGATAGATTTGTCGTTAGTTGCTATTTTCAAAGTAATTGGCTAGAGATGTCTGTAGAATTGCTAATATAGTTGCAAACTAGTTGCATGTCCTTAACTCACCTGCTCCTTGTTCTGTCAGAACAGAATACGCCGTCAGGTTTAGGTTTTTATCCAATATAAATGAATTCTGAGTCACAGCCAAAGTTTCCTATGATTTTAAACAAAAAAACAATTTCTAACCAAATTTCCATTCCTGCACATACATTTTTTACTTATGTCTACAAAAGTAACTTAATTTAAATTATTATTAACTTATTTGGTTTTAGCTCTAGATCAGCGGTGGGCAATTCCAGTTCCTGAGGGCCGCTATCCTGCAACTTTTAGATGTGTCTTTAGTTCAGCACACCTGAATCAAATAAGTAGATGATTGAGAGGACTCTGGAGGAAGTGAATGCATACTAAGGAGGTAACCGAACCATTTCTAAAAGTTGCAGGATACCGGCCCCCAGGAACTGGAATTGCCCACCCCTGCTCTAGATGCTTCTTCTTTCAACATCCCAGAAATGTCAATCTTGTCTGGCCGTTTCTGCATCCAAGTAATAACAGTATAAACAAAGTTGACGGGGTTTTGCTGGTCAATACACTGTTGCTAAAATGAAATGTGGGAATAGTTCTCTATTACGCATGTGCACGCTTGTGTATTGAACAATGTATGGCAATCTGACCGCTTATGTTGTTCTAATAGAATACCGACAGGAGGGAAGAAACAGGTCAGTTGTGCGGGCCCAGGTTAGAGCAGCGACCAGAACCAGCCCTTCCAACTAATGGCTAAAAACAATTAGCCAAGAAATTTTTCATATAGGATTGATACTTATGTTGCCTCAACATATTTTCCTATTGTTTTTTTGAATTAACCAAACCTCCTATTCCAACCAAATGGTTCGGCCGCTTCATTAAAGTTTTCATAAAATACATAAAACCTGTATTATTAAAGGTACAGGGGAAAATATGGAGCCTGAACCTTCATTCCTGGGACAGGATATAGGAAGGGAAGGCAATTCTAGTTCCTTAGCGTCGGTATCCTGCAACTTTTAGATGTGCCTTTGGTTCAACACACCTGAATCAAGTAATTAGATGGTGGAAGTATAGAAAGAGTTCTCTTGCCTTAGGAAAGCGCCTCAAGCTGCATGTACAGCATAACTTTGTCTCGATCTCTGCTGCACACTGCCATTATAGTTTGGCAAATTTAAATGTAACACATACAGAAGTCAATTGGGATTGGAGTCTATTATGCCATATATTTAATACAAGAAAAAGTGAAAATATTTCTATTTGTAAATGCAAAATGTGCTGTCAGTTAAAAATAATTCAATAAAGACACTCCTTTTTAGCTCAATAAGGAGTGTCTTTATTGAATTATTTATAAACGCTTTAGATCCTGCAAACGTTTAAAGAAACCACCCAAAGTAAACTGGTTCAGACCTTGAAGTGGACATTTAGCCGCAGGGTTTAGGTGAATTACCGCATGATGACCAATTCCAAAACAGCAAAGAGACTGGCTTGTCATGTTGAAGTAAAAGGGCAACTTCAAACCCAAGTTTACTCTAATCAAGCTGCTCTCGTCGGGCAGCCTAAGGCACAGCATGACAGAAAAGAAGCAGTTCATTCTCTGACACATGCAGAGCAGACCAGGGAGGGAATGTGGCATTATTGGCTTAGAGACCAGTAGACATACTGATATATTACTATGGACGGGAGAGCCCCCTGTTCATCCAGACCACCTGCTGCGGACTCAAATACTTAAATATAACCAAGGCAGGCCCTCATAGATGTTCTGATCAAAAACAAAAACTATCACTTTGCTTTAAGATGAGGCATGCATACCGATTTTAGTACGACAGTAGCTGATGTAGACACTCAATGTACTCAAGTACTCGTCATAGATTAATTCAATGATCCACAGTTTTGATTGCTGACTCTTTTTGCAGAGAGTAGATGCAGACCAACTTTTTGGAACCCTTGGAAATAACTTTAAAAAAAGCCTAAGCAACCCCATAACGCTATTTAATCTGCAACTTAATCTCATAAACAATGTATTTCTTTATTTAGTTGGAAGAATTATCATGTTGAGAAATAATTTCATAATGACACCAATTCTGTGTCTTTCGTTTTTATCAGATTGTGCTCTCTCCGCTTGAGCCAACCGCACAGTGGCTACTGTATGTTTAAATGCACAAAAACATTCCACAGGAATGCCAAATCTCCATTTATATGGATACTAGATGAAATTATCTGATCATGATGTGTGTACCAAGCATTTAATTAGATTAAATCATTTTAACGCAGTGCAATTGTCTAATTTTCCGGAAGCACTTTTGCAGTAGAAGAAGAAACTACCTGTTTCGTAAAAGAGCTCGTACTTGTCAGCTCATCCTCAGCTTTTAGAAGGAAATTTATTTTTTAATTGAGCCGAATCAGGTTAGAATCTTCAGTCTTAATCTTTGGTCTGAAAAAGCCTTCAATCATATTATTTGTTTCCATGGAAACTGCATCCAAGATTGCTAAAATACCCAGTTGACAAACTGCTTTCAGTTTATTTTATTTTATTTTTTCAGAAAAATATGTAATTTGACAAGATTCCCATTGGCTTCGATGGAGAAACGGGCCCACAGCATTGCAGAGCCTACACCGTACTTAGACTGGGCATGAACCTCTTTTCTATGGTTCTCTAAATCAAAACCCAATGAAAATATTTGTTGCAAAAAAAGCTTTTTTTTTTATTCATCTGACCAAAGCAACCAATTGTTTTGCTTTTGGACATTTTCACCACAAAATAAATGAACTGAAATTAGAGATTGGGTCTAAATTCTTCACTGTAATAACATAACCTTTTTCAAGGCTGTCTTTTTTTTTTTTTACGGGGAAGTAAAAAGTGCATTGTGTCTGTCCTTGTTTTTTTTTCAATGTTATATTAAAAAGACACCGATTACTCTCCAATTGCGTAAACAATTTAAATCTAATTTTAACCCGATTTATTTTCTGATAAGGTATAGTTAATAAGAAAATACCTGTATGATCAGGAGTTGCTATGAGGCCAAAGAGAGTTCTTGTAGCCTGTGTTTTACTGTTACTGTTTACTGTAATTAACTAATTTTAAGTTAAGTTTGTTTAGCTTCATAAAAATGAGGAGAAATTATGAAATGAAAGTTTTTTTTTTGTCAAACTGATGCATGTTTCTCTCTGTCCGGTGGGATCCAGCCTACATCGAGGACGTTGCACGCTGTGTGGATCAGAGCAAGCGCCTCATCATCGTCATGACACCCAGCTACGTGGTGCGGAGGGGGTGGAGCATCTTTGAGCTGGAAACGCGGCTGCGCAACATGCTGGTGACGGGCGAGATCAAAGTCATCCTGATCGAGTGCGCCGAGCTACGCGGCATCATGAACTACCAGGAAGTGGAGGCCCTGAAACATACCATCAAAATGCTGACGGTCATCAAGTGGCGCGGCCCTTCCAGCAACAAGCTCAATTCCAAATTCTGGAAGCAGCTGCTCTATGAGATGCCCTTCAAACGCATGGAGCCCCTAAGCATCTCCCACGAGCAGGTGCTGGACGTGAGCGAGCAGGGCGCTTTCGGAGAACTCCAGACTGTTTCAGCCATCTCCATGGCAGCGGCCACCTCCACCGCCATGGCGACGGCACACCCAGACATTCGTTCGACCTTTCACAACTCATGCCACACCCAGATGAGGCAGAAACACTATTACCGTAGCTACAACTACGACCTGCCACCCGGCGGCACGCTCCCGCCACTCTCCTCGCTAGGCAACCAGCACACCTACTGCAACATCCCCATGACGCTCATCAACGGACAGCGGCCGCAGTCCAAGTCGCCGCGCCAGCAGAGCATGGAGGAGGCCCACGCCAACAACGCCATGCTGCCGCTGCTTCCTAGAGAGACCAGTATATCGAGCGTCATCTGGTGACAGATCCGCCGGCAGTCAGACCCTGAATCCTCCAGAACCAGACGGAGCCGAATGGCCCTAAGGAAACTCGCTGCTGTTCTATTTGCACCGGAAAACAACAAGTGGGGGAGGGGGCATTAAACACACTGGACAAAACTGAAATTGAAAATGGTGACGGCGACTATTTCTCGTTTTGTTTTAGTCTAATAAGAGCTTTTATTAAAACTGATCAGCAACAAAAGATTTTAAAAAAAGGAACCGAGGAGAACTTTTTTTTTTTTTTTTGTATGCCTGTAAAAACACGTAACACAAGCCAACACCTGTCATAAATTAACGCGATAGTCGAGGAAAACAGGGTCCTGTACATACGTTTCTTTTCTAATTCTTTGTAGCAACAGTGTTTGGGACTTGTTTCATTATGTTTTCTCATCGGTTGGGAATCTTTATTTTCCTTGTTTTGTTTCAGTTTGTACTAAAGTGAAGCAATGGCCTGTATGACGTGTTGGTAGAACTGTTGTTACCTTTATCTTAATTTGTTGACTGGTGTAGTTTCTAATGCTTTTGGTGGGTTTTTGTTTCTTGGGAGGGGGGATAGTTTGGAGTTACGGTCCTCTGGAGAGGGATGAGAGTTTGGGCTCAACCAGAATATGCAAAATTTGGAGTCCAGATGACAGGATAACGATGGGTTTTCAACTCCGATCATGTCTGAACGTTATTGGAAGAAGACTATGGTGCTAGGCTTCACATCTCTCTCTCTCACTGCGACATTTCCTCTTAAAGAGCAACCTTGCTATTTACCTTAACAGAAGATTATATCACTGAAAAGTAATGATGTGTATTATTTTATGAAAAAAGAAAAGTATATTTTTGTAACTGAGGGATACTTGCTAATAGAAGTTCTATGTATGACATTTCTGATGGAAGTGATTGGAAAAACAGATATATTAAAAAACTGTTTTATGGGGAACTGTTTAGCTCGGGGAAAAAAAATCAAAGGACGACTCATTGATGTCTTATACTGTGAGATAGAAGAGCGTCTAAAGGAGGAGTTTTGACATTTTGATTCAGCTCAGCAGACTTTTTCTATCACGATTGCCGATTTCATTGTCATTGCAGCAGCTCGCCGCCAGTTTAACAGGGATGGAGCTATCGATGATGTCAGTGCGGATGAAGGAGAAAGCCATCGTCACTCTACCCAGTTTCCACTACAGGACCAAACAAGGCTGTCCAGGGCTAAATCATTATCCGTTATCCATTTCCTCCTAAATGACAGCCCTGTTTTTTGTTTACCATCACGTTACCTTGCAGAACACTTTAAGGCAGCATCCGGTCTTTGCTAAACGACGAGATTCCTTTTCATATTGAGTCGGAAAATGTCTACAGTGCCTTGAAAAAAAAAGAGAAAGTTCACGCGGATTGAAATTTGTTTTGGTAACACAAAAGTAGTTCAAAATAGAGAAGCGGAAGAAAGAAAAGTATGGCTGATTGTTCAGATCTGCAATGTCTGGAACCAGTTTTTATGTTTGATGAGGAAAATTCTCCCCACAGCATGATGCTGCCAACATTATGGCCATTTCTCCATATGTGTACTTGTGCGTTCTCATGTGCTTGTGAAATGTCATCATCAGCCCTAGTAATGTTCGAATTCACATGAACACCAGACCGAGAACGGACAAAATCCCCGGATGTTGTTCTGGCCCCTCCCTATTTAACGAGTATGCATCAGAGCAGACTCGTCCGTTCTTGAGATTGACAGCTGTCCCAGCATGCACCGCAGCAGCAGCTTCCAGTGGAGCGTTAATAGAGCTCAGAGTATTAAATTAAAAATTCTCTTTTCTGTTTGAGGAGAGAACATTATACTTTTAAGCATCACTATATGGATCCATTTACTTATTTATTGCTTGATTTAAAAAAAAATCCAGCTGTTGAGAGGACCGCCGTAACCAGGCTTACAACAGCCAGGGCGAACCTTAGCCCTCTCTCTGCATAGCCGTTTGTCGTTCTGATGGCGATTTCTTTGTTTTATTCGGCAAAATTTTATTTAATTTATATTTATCTGACTTTGTTAATTATTATTCCCCATTAAAAGAAAAAAAAGTAAGAATTTATTATCTAGAGACTATAAATAGCAGGAGATGAAATGCAGCTCCAGACAAGCGGAGCGTCCTTTTTATATTGACCCATATTTGTGCTCCCGTTCTCCCCAAGTCCTTACGTTCCTATGTTCTTCTCAAGAACCTACTTGGCGAGGACACAAATCCGTACTCGTGTTCTTGTGAATCTAGAAACGGCCCATGTTCACAGTGGAAATGGTGTGAACATGTGTATTTAGTTTTTTTCCACACAGCCTACCTTCTACTTTCCCTCTGTGTCCTTGCTGGGCAAATGCAGTCCCGGCATGATGCTCCCCCCTACCTGTTTCAATATGTGCAAGCTTTATTCAGGGATATGTTGTAGTTTTACTTTAATTTAGCCATTTCTAACCAATTTTAAGCAGCTTCCATGGTCCTGCAAGAGAACATCCCCACAGCATGTTGCTGCCCGTGCCATGTATGTCAGTGGGTTATGCATCTTGCAAGTTTTTCTCCATTTGCACAAGAACTTTTTCTTACAAATATGGGGTGGCCAGTTTTCAGCAAAGCTGCTTCTACATAAAGTCCATATTTGTTGATTTTAATTGTTCCGGTTCACAAATTAATTCCACCTAAGTGTGGATCCCTGGTGCTCCTCCAGAGCTACAAGTTCCCAAGATGAATGTTCTCATCTTCACATTTTTTTAGTCTTTGTTGATGAATAAAGTGACTTTAGAAAGGAACAGGTTGGTCTGAATTTCCTATTTAAGGGTGCGGGAGAAGAAACCTTGACAAAGTGTGGAAAAGATTTAGAGATGTGAACAGTTTTTCGAGGCACTGTAAACCTTTTCAAGGCTGATCTCATAAAACGTATATCACTTAATATTAACATATAATTAACCTTTAAAATGGAGTTATATATTATTTTAATAGGCGGTTAATAAATGTAGAAGGAATTACCTTTAAAAGCAGTAGCCTTTTAGAATTCTAAATGCGGTATAGTTCATGGATGATGCTAGTCAAGCTGTGGTTTATTGCTACTTTAGACCAAAGCAGGCTAATGGAAACAGTTCTCATTTTCAAAAAGTCAGTAACCTCCCATCCTGATCGGTACCACTCCATCCGATCTCACCTCACCTCCCATCCATGACGATGGCCTGTTTTCTCAATCCACCTGTGCCACATACCTTTTGAGTTTTTATGGGAAATAACTTCAACATCTCAAGACGATTCATTTTGTGCCATAAAATATGCAAAGTGATGAATTTGTAAAATGAAAAATGTTCCTTTCCCCTCCTCTAATGTTTTGCTTTTTAATCTTTCTCTGTACGATTTGAGGAAAGGCCTGGATTGCTTTTTTTTTTTTTTTTTTTGTCTTTATAATTTATTTAAGTGTAAAATGGCACATTTGCATTTAAGATTGTTTTAATCAGAGCCTTTATTTTACACTGTTTCCTCCAAGGTAAAGAACCAAGGTGTTTTTCACGAGCGCTGTATTGAAACAGAGCTCAGATATGGCAAATGTGTAAATAAAACCTAAACAATATAAAAATGAAGACAATCGAGCCATATTCATGGAAAGGTCATCATTCACAGGGCTTCTCGGAGCGTAACCATTAATCCTCACTGGAGTTCAACTCCAACGTCTTCTGTGAAAGCTCGAGCTTTGAGAAACTCTGTGAATACAGCGACAATAACGCTTTAGGTTTGTGATTAAATCGAACATTTCTGATGATGAGGCTTTGATTGGAAAGGTCATGACGATGGGTAATATTAATGAGAATATATAGCACAGAGTTTATTCCAGGCACTTTCATGACTTTTGAGACGACGTCTCTGTTTTTCTGATTTATTTTCTATTATGTATCTGCAATGTTCATTAAAAGAGATACCGTTATTAATAATAAAACCACATTTATGGTAATGGTGTTTCTCAGTGTGTGTGTGTGTGTGGAGAGAGTGGTGTGATTATTTGGTCAAACAAACAAGCAAAAGTAAACACTCATCTTGCTCTGTTTAAGTAGAGGCCAAGTGGATTGCTGACGATGCAACGAACTGCATTTTTTTTTGGCGGAGAGCCGATGCAGCCCCTCTTTCCGCCTCGACTGCTGTAACTCTTCTTGTTTTTAAAAGAAAACCTTGAAAAAAAGAAAAACAATAAGTAATTCTCCTTATTCCACTCGGAGGCTGAATCAGCCTGGCCTCATTCTGAAATGGTAATAAATCAGGGGAGTTGCAATGCATTGAGAGGCGCTTTAAGATGCACGGTGTCCTGATTACCGTCTGGCCTCAGGGCACACAAGCACCTTCAGCTCTCTGCAGCAGGGAATAAACTTGTTGTTCATGTGGAAATTGCATAATTCCTTTCATGTTTTTGAAGTTGCGGCACACTGGCAAATCTCAGTAAGTTAGATTACCACTTAATGGCAAAATTGATTTCACTTGAAATAAAGAAGGGGAATTCAGATTCAGGCCACATTTCAATTCAATTCAGTTTATTTCTATAGCGCCAATTCACAACACAAGTCATATCAAGGCACGTTACAGTTTAACCAGATCATCCAGTCAAATTGATTCAAAGTTTTCTATCTAAGGAAAACCAGTTGATTGCATCAACTCATTGACTCAAATGCAATCCCTCACACTAAGCATGCTTGTAGCGACAGTGGAGAGGAAAAACTCCCTTTTAACAGGAAGAAAATTAAAACATAACATAGACAATAATGTTAAAATTACAATGTTGTTTTTAATGTAATGGAAAGTTTACTGGAAGAAAAAAAATATTATAGAAAAACTTCCACGACCACTGGGAAAATGAAATTCTTAATGAGGGTTGAGTTCAAGTACCATGCAAAAATACACCAACGACTGATGGTGTATTTTTGAAAATCGTGTGCGTGTCAGTGCCCCCTCCTTTGCAAAACTTCTCTACGCTGGAAACGCCTCTGCCGATAATTTTGTACTTCCCCTAGAGAGGCGGCAAAGTGTCAGGATGCACCTAGTCAGCAGGAAATCTCCTTAAGAAGAAGAGGTCGCTGCCTGCAGTACAAGTTATATTTTTTTATTTGTTGGTGTTTTCTCACTGATGCATGTTTCATAATGTAAAAAAATACAGTACTACTACAGAATTAAACGGAATTAGCCTGTCCAGGAGACAGTTTGCGACCAAATCATCCGTTTTTAGACCCTTTTGCTCCGTCAGGGCAGGCCATCTCTGAAAAGAATCTCCTAAATACTCAATTTTCCTTTCTGTCCCACTTTGTCTCTTCTTTTCAACTACAACTTCTCTTTTGGCTTAATAAAACTTATTCTTTTCGGCCATTGATGCTCCAGTTTAAAGAAAAGAGGGAACAAATGGCTAAAAGAAAAAAAAGCTTTAGCAGCAAACAAGTGTGGGAGTACTTCTTTGTGCCTTGGCGTAGTGGCAGACCGCTGGCCAAACAGCATAAGAGTTACAGTATGCTCGGAGCCTACATAAATAGGCTCTGAGCATATGGTGGCACGTATGCAATTTGTTTGATTGATAAACAAGAAGCCAATCCACTTTCAACAGTTTTGCAGGCCCCACCACTGCAAGAGTTGATGTATTACATTTTTTTTATTTTGCGAAACCATAAGTGCAAGAATGCTAGCCATCAATAAAGTCATTTTAGATGAATCTGGACACTTAATTTCTGGGAATAATCCTCAGTCTTACCTTAAACCCTTTATAGGGCACTAGGTGAAATACTTTGAAAATCAAAATTTCAAGCCAATAGTGTTATTGGAATCCAGGACAAGACCTTATTACCTTTGTAACATTCAAAATATATGGACATTTTGATGGCAAAAATTAATGTCAATATAATAACAAGAAACGTTAACTTGACCGAATGTATTAAGAAAAATAACTAAAGTGCTTCTATAAGAAATTCATGAAAAACACTTTTTTTTTTGGTACAACATAACCTTAGATGCATTAATGCTGATACTGGCACTTAGATTTTTTTGTTTATAAACCTAAATATAATTTTTAACAAGGCTTATTAACTTTTTAATTAGCTTTTTACCTTTTTTAACTTAATTTACAGTAAGTAATATATCATTCAAGGGGTCATCTAATTGGTCAAATGCCAAAATAAGATGTACAACCATGTAGCAGTGTCTTAGCTGAATGGCTGGATATAGAACTTGTGCTTCTAGACCTCACTGAGGGACGGGGGTATGCCAGTGATCAAAAATGGTAACTGGTCCTATAAAGGGTTAAGTCGATGCAGCAATCTATCAGGAAATTAAAGTCCACTCTTGTTTTCCTTTGAAGAGCTTTATAGAGATGTTTTCATTTTCTTGCAGGATTTTGCACCTCCCCTCGCTGCCTCAAAGTGGTTGGTATCATTCTTGTAGACTGCTCCACTGTTTGAATGAAAGTGCTTACTACGCCTATCCATGGACGGTTGCACAGAAACCATATGCTATATGGTTTTCTTTCACCAATTTAAAAATAATAATCCAGATCTTTAAAAAGGTTGACCTGCTTATTCTCTCAGAATTAATGATATTGAGACCAATAAATCTGTTCACCCCTACTTTTTTATCTACTATATCTTTGGCCTCTGCAGTTGCAAGTGGCTCTTTGGTTCTACTTGTCACTTAAAATTGTTAAAGTATAAGTTCATGTTGCATGTTGTCATGAACCTCCACAGTTTCTAGCTATTTTATAGTGGTTACAAGTATCATTGGCATCAGGAAAAAAGTAAAAGCAATGTAACATATGGTGAAATGCAATAAAGGTAGCATTGGAGAAGAACTTCTTTGCATCCAGCATGCAAGAATCATGTATTATTGCTAGTTAGCTTAGCAATAAGTATAATGATGTTTGATTCCTATTGTACGGGTGGTTTTTAGGCTTTTTAAAAAAGCTTAAATCAGTTGTTTTTCGTCCAATTTGTATGTGGGCTGCATATGAAAAATACAGGAAATTTTTTATTTTGGGCTTTTTTCCTATGACATGGAGACTTTAGCTGATGTTAAAGGTACCCAAAAATTGTACTCAAGTAATAGTGAAACTAAAAGTAGTCATCCAAGAAAGTACTTGAGTAAAACGATATGTGATAAGAAGATGTAGTACTCAGTAATGATGCAGACAGACTTTATGTTCAAATTCTAGTATTTTAAAGAATGATGTCATCATGTAAAACAACAACTACCTGCAGAAGAAATACTTTTACCACATCATTTCCCCCCATATACAACTCACTAGCATATTTTAGAGTCAACCTCATGTTGAAAACATCTGCATTTATTTGCCATCTTGTTCTTGTCCAGAGAGGAAGAACGTTGCTGTCAGGTTCTACATAATGTAACACACGTGCTTCAGATGAATGAGTTAATTAGTGCTTGTTTAATCAATGTTAATTAAGGGAGGATGCACCATGCTCCACATCAATGATTTGTCCCATCAAGGTTCAGGAGGCTTCCACTCCTGAAATGGGAGGTTTCTGCAAAACTGACGAGCATTTTCGTCACGGATTGATGGTATATATTTACTATCTGATAAAACTGACATAAGATATTATTTATGCTTCAGTCTTGGTTGTTTTAATTTCATTTATCTCTCTTTATTTTTGTTAGTTTACATTGTTTACATGAAGGGAAAGAATCTCACCGTCATATGTCAGTTTGCAGCTGAAACATTGTAGGATTTTTTTTTTGTACATTAATTGATTTACACAATTTCCATGTATTAAATTAGGAGCGCTTCCCCACTCTGCACCATGGTCCTTCCACCACCTTTCATGGTGAAAGTAGGGTGTTCAGTCACACTACAATATGCTCCCTAAACAGCAGCCTCCAACGCTGATGGAGCTGGATGAGTGGAGGCGTTTGCTGTGGGGGTAATGCATCCAGATGCACACCTATACAAAAACAGGTGTGTTGTATCTATACTGGTAAGGAGAATTACTCTCTTCCCCTTGCCGTCCCACTGGGCCTTGTTACAAGCAGCCCTGTGGTCTGTGCCCTGTGTGACTTGTCTTCCACTCTGAGAACCAGGCCAATTGTCTGTGCACAGATAGGTGCTGCTGCAGACGGGGGAGCATTGGGGAGAGACAGAGCTGGGAGCATTTCCAGGCGGCATGCAGGAAGCCGTTAACCCACTTTTCTCACCCACGTTGTTTCAACACATTTCTTGGATCCATTTAATATTGCTTTTACTTTTACAAAGTGGCTCTGTCATTATTTTCTTCATAATAGGAGATGAATATGGGATAATAATACCCAATGGCTTGCCAAAGACTGCATCTAGCAGCTGATCTAAATGGAAAGGGAAATTTGCTTAAGTTAAAATGCTAAAAATTTCCACCACTTTAGTTAGAAATGAAATTGGCATTGAGAGGATATTTAAAAGTAAACGCTGCCATCTGCTGGAAGAGAAAGGCAATATTCCTACATGCATCTTTTGCAAAATCCTGCGATAAGGATGCTTTTTGGAAACATTCATAATCATGGATTTAACTCTAAAAAGAGTACTTTAAATTAATCCATATATTCAATTAAATGATACCAGAGCAAAGCTTCAAGATGCTTCTGGAAAAACAGTTTTTTGCAGGATGCTGGGGTGGAATTTTGACCCACTGCTTTAAAATGTCGATGGTTCTAATCGTCTTCATGTAATTCATATTTTTTCTGTTTAGATAATTATCAAGAATGTCCTGATTTCTAAACTAATTTGCGGTCAAGTCCAGTATGATGCGTGGGCGGAAACATAAGACACAAAACAACTTTTCACCAAACCTTGAAGTGAGATTTTGAAAGAATTTGGACATGCAGCCCTTGTCCGGGTTAGGAAAAAATTTTACACAATATCCATCATTTTCTATGCTCTGGTGATTTTCAGAGCTGAAGTAAAGAAGTATGGACCCTATTAAAATATACTGTAAACTAAGAATTTCACAACTGTGTTTATTAATTATTCTGCAGTTCAAGTAACACAACCAATAGGGAACTAATAAGTTATTATTGTTAATGGCACTAATAAAGGAACCAGTGCAATCGAATCCTGTACAATCTACACTGTGTATAAATATTTGGTAATAGGCTAAGGATTAAAAATCTTAAGTTATTATCTTATTAGTTGCTTTTTTTTTTTACAGTTGACAAAACAGCTAAACAATTCAGACCTTCTAGGAGGCTGTAGATTCAATAAAAACTTACCATGACAGCAGACGGTACTTCTGTGGATGTTTAATTTTGGTAGATGTGACGGAAATTAAGTTTTCAAACATACTCAATTGACCAAAATGAGAATAAATGAATAACATGAGTAATAATAAAATAAGAACACTGTTGATAGCAATTTTCTTACTTTTTGTATGAATCAGTGAAAGGCTGGATGAAAACAGACATCAGGATTGTTGTCGATGTGTTGTCCTGAAGACGTGTAACTGGTATTTATCCTTTATCAATACCAGAATTTGACATAATGAACAGAGATTCTGTCAGTTTGTTGGTTTAGATGGTTTCAGCAACTGTGAAAGTGAAAACTAAAACTTAACATTTATGTTAAGAAAGGAAAACCAACCTTAAACAGAGGGGGTGGACTCAGATTTCAAAAACGTTTTCCCTTTAACGGCCCCCCTTTCAGAGACATAGACAGGTTTGGGGCATTGCAGGCGAACAAGGAAGCCAAACAACCCCCATTCCAAAGGGGTGGACCCGTTCGGCCGTTTTAATTTGCATGTTTTCTAAACAAAAACAAGGTTTTGTTGGGCTACTGTATAAAACCTGGAACTCAACATTATTACTGACATTTTAAATTGAAAAAGCTTCCTGGATGGGAAGAGAAACATCTTCAAACTTGGAAACAAAGTGAACATTTGGGTGAACGGGTGAACATTTCTATGCAATTCTGGGTTTCTAATCTAAAGTATGTGAGTGGTTTTAGAGAGGAACATGGTTCATCTGTCTTAGTAGCTCAGTGAGAAGAGATGCTGCTTAGAGTTCAATGGATCCAGAGTTCAAGTCCTGGTTTGTCTCAGAGAGTTAAATAAAAAATAAAAAAAAACTTAGAATCCATATTAAGTCCAGACTTTATTTGCTTTCGAACTGAGAATTGAAACAAAAAGATAAATACGCTGTGAGAAAATTAGAGACTGTTCCTGTGGTGTGATTGTTAAACCATTGGTCCTCAAACTAGAAGCTCATGGGTTCAAATCCCACTATTGTCTTTTTCCAACAACTGTAGAAGAAACAAAAAGATAAATGCACTACGAGAAAAAGAGCACAGTGAGACAGTGCCTGTGGTGTGATTGTTAAACCATTGGCCCTCCTACTAGAAGCTCATGGGTTCAAATCCCACTGGTGTCTTTTTCCAACAACTGTAGAAGAAGAAACAAAAAGATAAATGCACTACGAGAAAAAGAGCATAGTGAGACAGTGCCTGTGGTGTAATTGTTAAACCATTGGCTCTCATACCAGAAGCTCATGGGTTCAAATCCCACTGTTGCCTTTTTCCAATGACTGTAGAAGAAGAAACAAAAAGATAAATGCGCCCGGAGAAATGTCCAAAGTGTGACAGGTGTCACAGCAGAGTGGGGATTGTCTGCGACCGTAAGGCGCCAGTGGTGCAGAGTCTGAGTTCAATTCCATCTGTGGTTGACGTAGCCTGGAACTACCCACAGTGGTGGGTCGGGGAGGGGGCCGTGTCCCCTCCCTGATTTCCACAATGATAATTGGAGGGGGTTATACATCAGAAATCAAAGTCTGATTAAAGTTTTACAGTAAGTAAAATACTTTAAAAGTTTTTTTTAGTTTAGTTAATAAACTAAAAGACACTGCAAAACAAATGGAGCACTTACACTACAACATTACCTGCATATAAAGCAAAGGTTACTTAGCCACCATTATTATATGCCAATGTTGCATTTTCAAGTTTTGTTACAGTAAACAACTACTGTTGTTGTTCAGACCATGTTTCTAGAGTCATGTGACTTCTGTAAGTAATGTGGTAAATATTCCATTTAGTTTGTATATGCAAGTGTTTTCTTTTTTTAAGATTTGTTACAAAACTACTATAGATTTAAGATGCGTAACTTTATATATGAGTAGGTCAAGGCTACATGTTCAGGAAGTTGTTCAGAATCTGTGTCTGTGTTGAGTTTAAGCAAGAATAAAAACAATTTAATATGTCAATGAAATAAAACAATTGTGAAGTGGCAGTGGTAGCAGGATTATTATGTTGTTATAGTCATAGTCCAGTCTAAATCCAGTTGACCCAGAAACTGGAAATTCTGTTCATGGATGTGAACTATGGAGATTGTCTTCTAGTGATTTTATTTAATAGTTTGCTAAGAGATAATTAGGAGAAGGATACAATTGAAAAAGTGGCTTAATCCTAAATCAGATATATTTATCATTTATTTTGATGAATTAATTTAATGGTTGGATGGTAAAAAAATAGGATAAAAAGTTTCAAAGAACAAACAACTATTAACAACTATTATCATTCTGACATGTCAAAGAGTGAAGGGGAACTTCAAGCAGGTGTTAAACCAGATTCTGTGACCTTCTTATATTATGACACAAGAGGGCGCTGCTGAGAGGTTAAAATCAAAGGACTTTATTTACCACAGGTAAGTTTTGCTACTTCTCTATCATCGTTTCCTCTCTGCAGTTCTTCTCCTTAGTGTTAGCAGTGTTACAGAAATATAGATAAATGTATAGTTGATATTAGTGGCATTACTTGTTAATTACATTACCTAAAAATTCATGGAAATCTATATTTTACAAAAGCTTCTTTAAATAAAATAAAACATTTTTTTTTATTATTTTGCATTTTACTGTTTTCATTAATCTGGAGAGAAAGATTAATCAAATTATTCAATCTGTTATGTTTAGTTCAGGAAAGTTGACCAATAACCTCTCTTATCCATTTTGAAGCTGGGAATCGGTGGGAATATATATTGGGCGATGTGTCTTTGCAATATTGTCTAGAATTAGGAAATGTAATCATTGGTTCTTCTTAAAACCACAATTTAAGGCTTTGAATCAACCAGAAGATGATCTTTGGTAGTTTAAGCAGAGATGGCAAAAGTACTCACTTTCCGTACTTGAGTAAAAGTACAGATCTTTTTTTAAAAAATACTCTGGTAAAAGTGGAAGTACTGATTAAACTTCTTTCCTCAAGTAAAAGTAACAAAGTACAGGCTTGTAAGTAGAAACCACTTTTTTCATGCCGTTGCCTACATTTTAAATGGATGTCTGCCAATAGGACTAGATCTCTGTTGTGTTCATTTTCAATCCATACTACTATGCTAACGCCCCCGCCACCAAGCTGCAATGATTTGCCACGATTCATCTTGTAGTGGTGCGTCAAATGCAACGTAGATTCCCATCCAATTAGATTGAATTTGGTATTGATGACGTGAAAAATAATAACGGTAACTCCATTGAAATGATTCAAAACTAAAGTAATCTTGACTGACTGTGGACTTAATGGAGAACTGTAATCCTGGCAAATCAGAGTCTAAAGATAATACGTCTGACTGTACACAGCCTCCTCCCTGATCCACAACAGTAGGAAGTTTCAATATACGTCAGTCACAGATTGGAATTGAACTCGGACACGTCGATCACAGACTCTGCTAAGTGGTTAGTACCAGGTTCGATCCCCTGGGCCCACTAGCCACCACACAACAGAGGTGAATTTCTCCATTGTGAGATCAATAAAGTTCAATAATTATGAACAAGGAACTGAATTCATAATCTACTAAAGTCAAAGCGAACATCTCTTCTCTCTGAGCTACAAAGGCAGCTCTTAAGATCATTTGGTTTCCATCCTTCTCTTTGGAAGCATTGACATACTTGAGATCAGATACAAAGCATTTGTACATGCATCCTTTAAAGTAAATACTGAAATTAAAAGTTGGATGCCTCGGGGAGGATTAGAAGATCTTTCAAATACTCCTAATCTGAGCTAACTAGGAAAACGTTTAAGTTCATCATGTTTGATCTCTTTGACCTCCTTGATATTCTGCTCAAAACTATAATCCTAATTATTAGAATAATTACATAGACTTTCTAATTACCCCGTCAAACAAGCTCTTTAGCCGAGATGGCTGAATTTCCCATTTATTAAGTATTATTAAATGGAACATAGAGCTAGTTTCCTAAATTCTTTGCTTTTTTTAAGTTTTAAAAGCTCTTATCGTTTTCTTTTGCAGAGTCCCGGACATTCCTCTTGTTAAATCTCAGATTTGTTTTTTTTTTTAAAGATCTTTTAAGCCTTCACGTATTCAGGCATGCAAGATTGTGGAATGCACTTTTTAGTCGTCACAAATCAACAGAAACCAGGCCACACACATTAACGCACAAGGAAAGAAAGGAATACGATGCATTTTACTTTAAACACGTAAAAGGAAATATATTTTCTTTAAAAATGAAATAACAAAAAGAACGACATCTCTTTTTTTTTTTCTTTTTTTTTTTTTCAGAGGAGCTGCTTTTGTTGCTGCCGAGGTCATTTACACAGGACATGAAATAAAACACCCTACTCAAAGTGGCAAAAAAAACAGCTGCTACACCACAGTTTAAAATAAACTCTAGGTTTGGTTTTCTCAGACCTTCGGTTGACCGTCGGTGAGAGAGAGAGCGCTGCGCCACTTTTGGTAAAGAGTGAGAAACTTATGTCACATACTGAGCTTCTTTTCAGGGTTAATATACACTGGCTCTTGTTAATTCACTCGTATGACGTACGCACCATTGAAACATTTACACATAAAATTATTTTCTCGCCCCAAAACAAGAATACGTTGAATATTTCTGAAAGACGACAGGTAACAGTTCTGAATCAGTGGCTTTAGGGTTGAAGCTCTATTCTTTCGCTTAGACCTTGTTTTAACAAGCATGGCTCACTGTCGGGCTGGAGGAAAGTCATCGTGGCAGTCTGCCTGGCAGAAACCAGGGGTGTGCATAGGTGGTAGGATGTTTCCCCCTTCCTCCAGGTTCTGATAAGGCAGTTTCTCCTTTTGGTTTCTTTTTTTTTTTTTTTTATTTGAGCCCATGTTTAGTTAAAGTTGGTGCTTCTTTTTTTTTTTTTCCTCTCTCTGCTGATTGTGTTTAAAGACGTGTTTCCGTACCTCCTGATTGTGTTGTAAAGGAGAGGGCAGAATCAAATCAAAGCCAAGCTGACGAGATGTTTTTCTCCTTCCTCTTCATTGTCCGTTTTGTGCAAACCGAGATGTAAACAAGAGACTGTCAGTGGTTGGGGGGTGGGATGAAAAAAAAAAAAAAAAAAAACAGCAACAAAGAGGGATGCAGTGTGCTCCTTCAACAAGCTGAAAGGCACCGAGGGTCAGAGAAATAAATAGACGGCGAGGCGAGGGGAGCCAAGAACACCTTTTTTTTTTTTTTTCTTCTCTTCAATCAAACCTGCACTGAGAGCTCAGGGAGTCGACTTGTCGCCGCGGTTGCGGCGTCTGATGTGCTTCAAAGATCGGCTTGTTTGTCACAGGGGCCGAGGGGACTGTTGGAGGAGGGGACACACACAGTACCACAAGAATAGCCTTTAAAAGGCCAACACACACGCACGCACACACAGGCAATCCCCATAGGACTGTTTTATGGTCATGCTTGCTATTGCCTTTTCAATATTTTCATCCATCCATCGATTACAAAAGAAAATTACAAAATATCTACTACACTGCTCCACCACTCCCCACCTTCAACTATGAGGACAGAACCATATTCATGTAGTTTATCATTTCTATATACAGGTATATACATGTACATGTCTATAGCCTTTTAGGCTATTGAGAGAAAGGGGAGAGGGGGGTTAGTGTGCAGTCATTGTTCTTCATTTTCCCACTTTTTAAGCATCTGTTCATCTACATAAATGAGTAATGAGACACGAGAGTCGAGGAACCGACACAGTTCAGGTTCCCTGTTGGAGGAGGGGGTGTTTGTCAGTAGACCCAGGAGACAGGAACCCACTGAGCGGTGCTGGACACCAGGTCCACAGCTTCCTCCAGCAGGCGAATGGTGTCGTCGATCTCGTTGTTGATGACGGTCTGGTCAAAGTAGTGAGCGTAGGTTCGCTGGAGCATCTCGGACTCCTTCTGGAGCCGCTGGAGGGAGTCATCCTGCGGAAGGAGAGCAAAGCATTAAAAAAAATAAATCTGTTTTAACCAGGAAAGAAATCTAGTCAAAACAATAAAGAGGAAATAAAACAATACAAACATCTATTTGGGAAAAGAAATGACAAACAGTTGGATAGTCTCTACAGGGACCAGCAGGGTTCAACTCGCACTTCCATACTTACAGGTAGTTTCCTGCACCACCTTGGGATCTTTGGTGCAAATGATAATAAGCATGCCAAAGAAAATATAAACATGCTTAAAAACAAACAGGACATTTAAGGTAAAATCAGAGCTTATAAATTCAGCAGAAGCTTCTTTAACACTCGCTCTCCTTGTTTGAGTTCAGCTGGCAAATCGAGCTGCTGGATTTTTCGGAAATTAGGAATAATTGCAATATTTGATTCATTACTTCTGAATCCAAACTAAGGAGCGAGTCTAACTACCGGGGACGTGCAGAGAGGCTCGGAGAAAACAAAACCATATGGTTACGTTACCTCGGTCATGCCGGGAGTGATGGTGGGAGCTGCGATGAAGACGACGTATGGAGCAAACTCTGCTGTCCTCAGGATCTTTAGTGCCTGATGGGGGGAAAAATATTTTTATTGGGATACTCTGTCATACTGGCGGAAAAAAAACTTAGAAAAAAAAACTTTCATTATCTTATTTAGTGGGACTAAAATATTGATGCTTTCAAATCAAACATCCATACTTTTGATACTGCAATTATTGAAGATCTGACATTTACAGATAAACATGCCCAAATGCACACATTTGCTGTCTAATGATGCTGCTACTATAGACGCCAGTGCTGATCATAAAATAATGTGCCGTTATTTTAGCTCAGATAGCCAAGACACCACTAGTGATGTTTGTGGTAAAACAGAAATTAACACACTAACCTCATTGAAACACCTCAGGTTAAACCACAACACTATTCACTGTCCTTAAAATGAATCAAAATGGTGATAAAATAGGTTATTATATAAATATATGCTTCACTTAGCAGCACAGGTTCAGCTTTGAGCCATTACTGTTGATCCTACCTACATAAGGTGGGAAAGCTAGATTTAAGTTAGATAGATACAGTTAGTAGAAAGAAGCTAAAAGAAGTGTTGACTTTAAATTGCCAACTTTAAAAAAAAAACAATCCAGTTTATTATAACTTATAAATATTTAAAAATGTAGGTACTGGCAATTTTTTTTTGCAATAATCAGGTTAACATAATTGACCAACACAAACATTTATATTTACTCCATTGTCCGTGGAGTAGAAAGACAAAGTGTCAGTCTCGCTGAGAAAGATAGTTTAAAATAGGTATAAAAAAAAATAAAAAAAATAGACGAGGAAAAGTATTTCTCTAATAGTTTCCTTCACTTGATGCCTTATTTTCTCTCAAATGCTTCAGATTATTTCAAATATTTGACATAGGACCTGTTTAAAGGTATAGAGGATGATCTAGTCTTTCTCAGTTGTTCATTTAAATAAGTGGCCCTCCTAAATGTCAATCTGGGCGTGCTGGTGGTTAGTGCGCACGATCCACGTACGGAGGCCTTAGTCCTCGACGCAGCCGACCCAGTTTCGAATCCAGCCTGTGGTCCTTGGCTGCATGTCTCTCCCCCCTCTCTCATAACCCCTTTCCTGTCAGCCTACTGTAGAAAAAACGAGCCACTAGTGCCACAAAAAAAATAATAATAATAAAAAAAAAAACTTTCTCCTAAATCTCAATCATTTTGGTGATATCTTTACGTAAGGTCGTCCTACGTGCTCGTTCCGTTCGCCATCTTATTCTGCACATCCGTACTTTCAGGCGTATATCTGTCTACGGTTTCAGACAGTCATTGAAGCTCACATTTCTCACCGCGGTTCTTTGAAAATGGCTGAGGGTCGTAAGAGAAAAGGTCTATGAGAAAAAAAGAAAGGTCTCAGAGGCAGATGTATCCCAGAATGCTTTGCACGGAGAGCTCTCCTCACAAAGCATTATGGGATTTTATTTTTATTTTTTTTTAAGGGGAGAGGGCGGATCTTTTGAATAATCCTCCCCGATATCTTTAAATACCAAATGCAATGCTTTCAAAATTATGTTTGAGGTAGTATAACCTGATATTCTTTAAGTTTAACCCCAGATATACCCACTCATCTCAGTCTTTGATCATTAAGATGTTTTGGGGTAAACTTGGGACCTTTATTTTTCTCTAAGTGAGGTCTGAAATGTTAAAATTTACCATTCTTTTGATACCTACTGAGCTTTAGATTGGCATTTTTAGAGTAATCTTTGTAACTAGTTACATACTCTTTTTAGCTGAAATTATTTAATCTTTACTTTGTTGTCAGACCGATTCCATTTAAATTTCGACATGTTAATCCACATTTAGGCACATAATTTTGTAAATTTAAATCAGTCAATGTAGGTAATTTCGGCAGATGAATGATTTCAAATGTTCGTCTCTTAAAAGGGTCAGGTAGGATAGGACAATATTTTACTTTCAATCTGATTGGTTTCCTTTTTGAAAATAAGAACAGTAAACTGTGACTAATGGCCACAATTTAACGAATCAAAGAACAATCGAACATTAAACGACTTTCTACGTACCTGTGGCTCCACATCCAGGATGGCGATCATGCCCTGAGCGTGGATTTGCCTGATGGTCTCCAACCTGGTTCCATACATGGCGTCCTCATGGCTGCCGTATTCCAGGTAATCATTGTTGCTGATGTCTTGCATCATCTGGTCATGAGACACAAAGTAGTAATTTTTCCCATTCTCCTCATCCTTCTTGGGAGGCCGGGTGGTGTCTGAAAATGGAGACAAAAAGGCAAACAGGTTTTAAGACAGAGAGGAAGGTACATTTTCCTTTTATTTGTTTTCCAAGCACAAGACCTGAAGTTTCTTAATGTACTCACGAGGAATAGGATAGGCAAAGCGGTCAGGGTGTTTGGCAATGAGTGTGTTCTTGATGTGCCGCCTTCCCACTCCATGTGCACCTGAAATGTAAGGCAAGACATTAGAGGATTCGTTCCATCAAACACTGTTCTTAATGTATCAAAACTGTTTCCGGTTGTAAAATAATGCTGAATATAGAACGTTTCCTTCTGTATGGCAAGCCTTTTGAGCTTTTATCTAAAACCTGTTGTGCCATGTGCTGTTTTATGAGTTTTGTTTCAAAGATGACTTGATGAAACAATGCAAGCAAATGTACCACATCTAGATGATTAAATACAGTTAAAGAAGAACATTTGTTCAGGTTTACAGCAGCTTCTGTAATCTAAAATGCCGAATGACCTAAACCTGGTGCTGTTTATAGCCTCCTCATTCTCTATTTGCAGGAAAGTTCTGGGGATTTTATACAGTTGACCAATTTTTGTCTTCTCAAAGTTGTGATTTTTAATTTAGGTGGTGAATAAGCTAAGAGGAAACCAAGGTTGAAAAAAACGAAAAAAAAAAAAAAAACAAGATTCTGGATGAGAATTGTGTATTTTTGTCTCCTTTTCCAGTCTGATGTCAACTTCCTGTTTACGTTTTAAGCATGGCAGTACATGGATGCTATAGTTTAAGTGTCACATTTAAGTAACAAAAACTAACTAGCTAACTGTACTCCATTCTGATAGAATAGTTTACAGGTGCAATATTGAACAATATATGAAAGTTAAACCTACACATGGGGATGTATTTTCATCATTAAATACTGTTAGTAGTGAAGATTATTGCTTAAAGCAAATAAAATCCCAAATTCTGTTTTTTAGGGCTTTAAAAACATTACATAAGACCAAAAAAAAGTGGATTTGCTCAGCCTTTATTTTTAAATGTTGACTTCAACCGGAGTTTGGAGGCTAAAGGTCTTTGTGTTTCTTAGCTGCTCCTGAACTATACAACTCTTCAGAAACATCCTGCCTGGGCTGAGGAGAAACAGGACTGGAACATCAGTTACTGTGTAAAGTACTCTTCTCCTATTCCTAACTGACGTGGCATAAACGCCACAGGAAAGCGATGTTTTTGGCAAGAAGATGAGAGAAACCAGGTGAAGGCTGCTGGTAAAGCAACCTGGGCTTCAGGTTGATCATCTTCATGCTGCTTTTTAGATCCATTTAAAAGAAAAAAATCTAAATTTCCCCGATGGTTTAAATGATATTGTCACTTTGTTCTCTACTAAACAGTAAAATGCTCCCTTGAAATAAATCACTTTCAGAAAACTTTTTGAACTAAAGTAATTGTTTCCATGATGTATTAACCAGTTCTATTGCACACCTTTGCTTTAAACTACCACTTGCTACGGATACATCTAAAGCACATTTACAGCTGACCTACCCAGCAAAACGAGCGTTTTCCTCTTGAATGATGGTACTTTGACGACCTCCTCGTACGTCACCAGATCTAGTTGATCAAACACTGAAATGAGGAAGAGGGATTTATTAGCAGAGGACTGAAAAACCGTGGAAATGCAGTCACTTCATAAATGGGATTTCACCGTTTTAAAACAAGGAAAATGATTAAAGTGAGACGATATCGATAAGCAGTTGGACTTTAAATCCCAATTCTAATTGTGAGATTTCAAAAAAGGGAAAAATAAAAGTAGCTAACAGCTTTAATTACAGCGTGCTCCATGATGGAGGCTAAATAAACTATTATACTGAAAGGACAGCAGACAAACTTTACTGATACTAAATAGAACACCTATTAACAGTATGGTGTCGTCACTCATTTCTCTGCTTTCAGGCTCTATATCTGAACATGGTTTAGTTTCTCTCACCAGACTAGAACTACTGAAAAAACAAAAACTGAAAGAGAGAAAGTGTTTTGTTTTTTTTTCCTCACAGAGTCAAAGTCAGCACTGATTGTGTAGATGTTTTTTATTACTCATATCCAAAATATTATAAACACAGTAGGGCTGCAACTAACGATTATTTTGCAAATCGATTAATTCTTCAATGAATTTTTCTATCACAGAGCCAAAGGATTATTTTAAAAAATTATTTACTAAATTAATCCAGAAAAAACTAAAATGTTTCCACTTGAGGAGTTCTGGTTTGAACATGTTGACAAACAAAACAGTTTTTGTTGTTTTCATTTTAAATGCAAAATGTTTACATCAGTTTATTTTTACAATTTTGATATAATTGCTGCTCTAAATGGGTCGCTGTCAGCTAAAGGGACGTTTTAAAGTCTCTATACTCCATTTAACCATTAATTGATTACTAAATTAGTTTACGATCATTTCAATAATCGATTAATAACAATTAATCCGATTAATTGTTTAATCCCTTAAACACAGGACGACTTTTTTGTATCCTGCGCCTTCTATTTAAGTCATAATACTAGAACTACTAATAGAACTACAGTAAATTAAACTAAAACTTATTTAAAACTAATAAAAAAAAACAAAAAGACAACTAATAACTAGTACAGTCATAATTAACGGGATAAAACCGTGAATGAAGAATTAAAAAGTGTTATAACATTGGCTCCAGTTAAAGTGGTGCCATAGAGAGAGAAAAAACTGAAACTGTCCAGTCTGCAACTACTCCTTTGGTCAGATTGAAAAACAAATCAATCTGAATCACATTGCTTATAACCAATCACATTAGAGCATCTCGTTACAAAGCAGTCAAGGAAACGACGGGGAAAGGGGCAAACTTGGAGTTAAGGAAGAAAAAAACACAGAAATTTACTTACATGCAGCCATGTCATTGGGTAAGAGACAGCATGAAATATGGACAAAGGGCGGGAGTGGAAGGGTTAATTAAAGAAGAAGAATTCAACTGAAAACAATCACCACAAACTGTCAACAGCACATCTGTTAGTCACTGAAAAACCTGGCAGCGTAGAGGGATCAGAGGGAAACATGGCCATGCAGTTTGAACTTTTTCTGAATTAAACACAGGGGCAGCAATGTGATAGAGCCGACTACACTGTAACCTTACCTGAAAGCTGAGGGTTCATGATGTCTGACCCAAAGCAGGTCGACCAATCATATTGCGGCATTATAGTTTAAGGTGGGACATAACTGATCAAAGCCAGGGACGGCCGAACCAAACAGATTTAATAATTCCAGTCTTGGATTCATAATCTGGCTAAATGACTAAACCAGAGTGTTACATATTATTCTGGAACTCCAGATTAAGACTTTCAGCAAGAGATTCAGTAAAAGAACAACTTCCTTCCTAGTTTGGTTTCTGTTTATAAAGACAATTTGCAAGTTCAGGGTTGATTTTTTATTTTTTTTTTTAAATGAAGCACAACTTTATTGGCACCGATGTGCCAAGTTAGATTTTTCCAAAAACAAAATGTCCCAGGATACTTAAAAACAGCTTCACACACTGATTCAGCAGCTACATATAGATGACATTTTGTTAGAGCTAACCAAGTAGCTTCCATGTTTTTGTCATTAATCATGTTAGAAATGTTTCTCATTAAGGCTGGGTAAAAAAAAACAACGATTTAATCGATTTTGAATCGATTCCTTTACATTTTTGCTAAATCGATGTCTAGGGAATGAGATCGATTCATTTTATAGTGACCCGCGTGACGTTCACATTCAAATGTGCGGGAAAGATGCACTCAAGATTACTTCAAGCCAGACAGCTGCAGATATAGCCAATAGGTTGACTGAAGACATTAAAAATGGAGGCTGACCAGCAAGCACCCTGTAGTTGTTACAGACAACGCTGCAAATATGGTTTGTGCAGTGGAGATAATGCAGCTCATGAATGTCTGCTGTGTCACGTCTGCTTGCTCGAGTGAGGCTTCACTTTTTCACTTTTCACAAACAAGTTTGCACTTTTGAGACAGTTTTGTTCACATCTCATGTTTAAGCTGTCTGATTTACAAGTTTGCACTTTGTGTTCAATGTGACAGGAAAAAACAAAATACATGATTATTTTGAAACACAGTTGAACAACTTTCATTGTTGTAAAAACAGAACCAATTGAAACGAATCGATTTATTACTGTATGAATCAAAATCGAATCGATACCCAGCCCTATTTCTCATTATCTAATGCTCCTGTGTGGTAGCCGTTTAGCTTACCTGCGTTGTGCTTGGCCAGATATTTATCTTTGTACTGCTTCTTCTTCTTGCCAAACCAGGTACAGCTGGCTTGCTGTTCCTGCTTGGTCTTCTCCATCGCTATACACGCTACACGCCTGAAGACACAAAAGCAGTCGGGTTTAGATGATTGAACTGATTAGTAGTATTCAGTCTTTCATAAATGGTGAACAGTGCTAATTACAGAGACACAAAGTTACAGGAAAACTGTACATAGTTTGTATTTAAATTCCACTGAAGAAGGAAATGAGACAAATACAATTTAAGGGTTAAGGATGCAAAAAGAAAAAATATTTTGGAAAAAGTTCTTAGATGCCTTGAGAGTCTTAAGACTTTTGCTTTGCTTTTATTTGCAGATCTTCTGACAAAATGTAACATAATGTTTGGATTCTAAAATTTTCTACAGATTTTAACCTCTCAGATCAGCTTCCAACACTGCCATTAAACTTTTTTATGGAAATGTCTTAGTGAATAAGAAATTGTCCGATGCATCCAATACTAGGTCTCTGCAGCTCTCCTAGTTATATTATATACTGATAGCTGCAGATGCCCCAAGAACAATTCTCTGATGACACTGTTGCTCTGTCTCATCTACAGGATAACCAGATAAGATGGCTCTCCCTTCTTTGTCGCTTTGTAAAGTGACAACTTCTTTGATCTAAGGCTACGTTCAAACTGCAGGCCTCAATGCGCAATTCAGATTTTTTTTTTTTTCAAATCCAATCATTTTCTGTGGTTGTTTACATTTAAAAGTACATGTGACTTGTATGTGATCTCCTGTGTGAACTCTTGTGTGCAGCAGAGGAAGCAATGACGTTACAAGTAGCGAGCATGCTCTTTGTTTACATATATAAATGTGGATGGTAGTGCTGGGCAATTAGTAATCTTTCCTTTATTTTCCGACCAGATGCAGCTCATCAAAAACGCAATATTTTCAAGAAGGTCGAAAACAAAGGCTGCTCTCCTCATAATGGTCCGCCATTGTTCCTGCTTCTACAAGACGTAGAACAGTGCTCTTTGTTGAGTATTAATTACAGGTCGGATGAATGCAGCCGTTCAGACACACATTTGAAAAGATCAGATGCGTATCGGATTCAGGACCACATAGCCAATTAGCCTGGGTCGCATTGGATCTGTGATGCTTAGACTGTCATAAAAAGATCAGATTTGGGTCACTTCAGCGTGCAAAGCTAAAGAACCTGTAGAACAGGTGAGGAGGTAACCAGCATAAAGCAGTGCACTCCATGGTGAGGAGGTAAAAGTTGTCAAGAGTTAAAAAAAAAAACATCTGGAAACTGAAATACTGATAACATAAAAAAAAGGACAGCAGTGAGGCTACCTGCATTACAGACCTTTTGTGTTCCTGTTTTGTTAATTAGAAGAGTTTTAAAGACTTTATTATTTCTTCTACATTAAACCTGATCTCACTTTTTCTTACTTCTGTTAGTAAGAAAAAACAACCTGAACATCATAAAGTGTGCTGCAGGATTTTTAGAAGAGAGTCTGGTCAGAGCAGAGGCATGTCTTAACAATATTAATTAACATTTTTAGTCTAAAGCTCTCAGGTCGATTATTACATGCCTAAGATCAAAACTAATATAAATCTTTTATACCTTCTGCCATTGGGTTCTGAAATGTTAATAGTCATGTTTGTACTTTTGACTATTGTGTGTGAACTTTTGTAGAAAATACCAGCCTGTTTTTCCTTTTTATGTCTGGACAGGTGGCTGTAATAAATGTATCCATCATTGGGTCAAAAAAAGTTTTCTGATTCTGATTAAAACCTTCAAAACTGTTTACTATGAAAGGAGCAGCAGAAATCCAAATCTGGTAGAGGAAAACCATTATTCTAGAAATGCAGTCTGTTGGGACACGTTGCAAAAATCATAATTCTAGGAGATGTTTTATTATTTTTAGATCAGTTTTTGCAGAACAACACGTTAAAGTAGAGGTACTTAAATACTTTAGTTTTGGGAAATATAAAACGTTATCACGACAAATCTATAAAATCGAGAAAAAAAACTCACCAACATAAAACTATGTTAACATCTAGCCTTTAATTATCTATCTTCAAGCGTCTTAGGAACTTGTTAACGCCTCACTTGGCTTTTCCTGACTCATTATCGTTCTCACCACTCTTGCAGCTCTGGGGATGGAATAAGGCCCGCCGTTCCGTTCTTGGTGTTCTCCAGCTTTCCCTGCCACCAGTTGTGGTCGTCCTTGGAGATGATTTGGATGATGTCGCCGACGCGAAATCGAATGCCCGCCTCCTTACAAGGGATGAGGTCGTCTTTGGCGGGGTCGTATTCAAACTGAGCGCGCACATAAATCTGCAAAAGCAACACAGAAATGGGAGGTTTTTAGGTTTAGAAGAGTCCTGCAGGCATCAGAGAAGATTCGCCGATACTCTCATCAATAAGAAAAAAAGATTGACTGCAAAATTATTAAAAAGAAAGATAATAGAAAACTCATGTGCTTATAAGCTGAAGCAAGGGGGGGGAGGAAAGCGCACATACGCTGATGAACAGCAGGACAAAAATGGTTGAACGAAGAGCTGCTCTGCTTCTTTTGCCAGCAGATGTATCCTTTTGTGTGGAAGGCGTGTGCACTGATTATTTCCTGGTGTTTCACGACTAGTGTGAACATTTTAAAAGCAGCAAGGGATCAGAACAACACTGATGGGGTACCAAACTGTGCGGTGTGAAATGGCAGGAGCTGGGGTCTACTTCTACAAAGGGGGGGGACAGGGGGGGTCACCTCGGTTTACTTCTTACCTTAATGGACAATTTGTCCTTGATGGCAGGTCTGGAGATCTAAGGGGTTGAGAGCATCACACACACACGTATCATGCAGTGGAAGAAATTGAAGCCCATAAAACAAAAGAAGTGTGTCGGGGAGCCGTAACAGGATGCTAAATCTCAAAGTATCCATACTGCATTTTATACTCCTGTGTGTGTGATGTTGGAACACAGTAAAAGAAGCCTGCCTTATGGGTATGTTTTCAACATTTGTGTGCGAATCAGCCAGTATTTGCAGAGAAGAAGAATGAGAGAAGAACAATATGTGTCATACGTCCCTGTTGGACTTGGGACGTTTTTCGCGATTTCAAAGACAAAGGGAGGAACAGATAGGTTAGAGTGCAGCTGTGATGTGATGGAAGTGAATTTCACCTGACGGCCTTTGGGCTGGATCGTAGAGGGCAAGTCCTGAGGGGAACGGAAAATACAATATTAGATATTACATGATTTATTTAGAGAAAGTATTCTCAGAATTGAATAACCTTCTATAATAAAAATAAATTCTAGGAAGTAACATGAATGCCAGACATACCAGGATGGAGCTGGTGACACTAGCATGACCATTAGCAGGCGACTGGCCAGACAAATCCGGTGACTCCTTCTGCAACAGCCAAATCAATGAGAAACCTTTATTTTCTCCTTCAGGCATGAAAGAAAACCTTCAGTCTGTTGATGATACAGTACCTCGCATGACATTGACTGGGAGCGGTAGCTGGGAACAATCTTAAAGGTGATGCTGCCTCTCATTTCCCTCTGTGGACAGAATCACATCCAGTACAGGAAGTCGTCGTTAGTCAATATTGATGCAACTAAAGGCTGATTTATGCTCAGAAAGCAGGTCGTCTGGATGTGTGTCGCAGTGAATGCAAATGTCCTCCCGAAGACACTCTGCTGCACCTCTCCAAAATTGTAGGAGATCGCAAACAGTGCTGCAGTAAGACGGCATCTGATTGGTGAAATCTATATCCACTCTACACTATGCGTATTTCCTGTTTGGTATCTTACCGGCTTGTTTTGTTTGTATGACCTCCATTGCAGAAAACGACTCATGAAGATAGACCAGCTAGAAGAGCGAGGTACGTGAGAACGCTGGGACTCTTTTTTTTTTTTTCCCCCCCCACCTGACTCCCCGCCGTTTTTCGCAAGTTGTCGGACAAACTTGCCCCCACTTCCTCACCGCCTAGGCCATATCTAGACCCACAGCTAGTTCGTGATTGTCCCTCTTGCGTTGTGGCGTGGAATAAGACGCTTCAATATTGGACATAAATCAAAAATATCTGCGATAAGCTCGTTGCGAAACACTGCTGTGGGAGGATAACCAGCCCTTAAGGTGCGACTATGCAGAATTGACCAGATACTTTCCAGGAACATTCATGAAGTGAAATATATTTTCATAACTTCAAAGGTTTCATCTAAAATTTACTTCAACATTTAATCCATTTTACTAGGAATTAGTTCAACCACTTTAAATTTACTGAAGTAAATATAATGGAGGTTCTATTACAGTTCTTTTAAAGTCGATGAAAAGTTAGGGAAGCATCTTTTTAAGTTAGCAGTTATTAGAGCCATATTTTGGAGTTTTTGTATTTATTTTCCTATTTGATGTAATACCTAAAATTAACAGTGGATGGCTTTATTTTTTTTTAAGTGGAGTCACAGGTAGTTGCACGGCAGGTGTGCTGATTGCGGCGCAAACAAACAGTTTTTTGACTGTCGTCGTCTTTGCCGATTGTTTTGTTTTGTTGTTATTGATCATTGTGTTGCAGCAAATATAAGATCATTTGGTTCTAAGCCAGTGGAAGTGAAAGTTAAAATGAGCTTTTTGTGAAAGCGCTGGCTGAATAAATGCTCTGCAAACCAAGAACCTGAAGGTTTATTCATTTATTGCGAGAGGATGATGCGTCAACTGAGTGCCAGTCGGCAGCCTCACCGTGGCTTAGGTTTGTTATTTTCTTCTTTTTTTTGTTATGAATAAGTCACTACAGCGGTGACTAACTATCTACTGATTTTAGATCAATGACCTCTAAAGGTGCGTTTGCACTGAACGCGTTCAGCGACAAAGCATCGGATTTACATGCAAAGTTTATGGGGGATGGCGTCAAGCAGCGTCGAGAAGGTCCTGGAAGTCTGAGCTTCTGGAGGGACACATCCGAGCATCAGAGCGTCGTGGTATTCCAGCATTGGAGCGCTTGAACGCTGGAGTTCAGATATCTGAACTTTTGCAGCTCGACGCGGAGCACCAACCAAACAGAAAAGCTACTCCAAGAGGTTTTTAGGAGACAGTCACTAAATGTATAACACGATCGCTTCTGCAGAGCTGTCTGCATATGCAAAACAAATAAATATAAAGGGAATAAAATCCACACGGGTCGTTGCGTAGAAGGAAAAGAGAACAAGCTCTGATCAGTTTTTACTCCACTAAAACATTTTTCTTATGAACTGTAGCAAAACGGTTTATAAATATCTAAATTAACAAAAATAATCAAAACTGCACGCAAAAAATATTCTGGTAACTGCCTTTTTTTTTCCTTTTAAAACACGTCATCCTGTCTGCTTTCAGAGAGCCTTCACTGTGGACTCCAGTGCGCCCCCCTCCGGGAACAAGAACTAAATTGGAATTCGGATGAACTGACTGCAAAAATGATGTTTTGAGGTGGACTTTCTTAATTAAAAATGTGTTAAAACTACTTTTCCAACTCGTTGAGGTAAATAAAGCAGAGCTACTCTCTAGCATGTAACTGAACAGAGCATATAAACAACAAGGCGTTAAAAGCATCCTTTGATTCGACATTTTAGAATTTTTGACGTCCAAAATACGTTTGGTATAAACGCACCATAAGAACAAAAAAATGATTCATTGACCTCTAATAATATAATTGGAAAGCTCTGGAAAGTACCCAAAGTTTAAGGAGAATTATTTCCTTTATAATCTAGTACTAAAAATTCTCTCTTTTTCCTTCTATTTAGACATGTGTAAAATAACATTTAAAAAACAAAATGTGACATACCAGCATCTTCTGAAGCTGCTCTACAGTCTGATTCGCTACACTGATGCCATTAATCTCTCGAATCTCATCTCCAACATGCAGCGTTCCTGAGAAAAAGAGACAATGAATAAATGAAGATTAAATAATAAGGCTTGTGGGTAAAAAAACATCACAAAGCAATACACAAATATATCACTTAAAGGGGAAAGAGTTGAATTATTAGCAGATCTAATCGATATATGAGACTCAGTGGGTTTCTACCTTGTCGGTGAATCATGCCGCCATGCATGATTCGGGCCACAATACAGTGGTTGAGGTCATTCATTTTCAGAGTAATGCCCTGAAACAGGGAATGGAACAGAGGAATGACAGAAGCTCACTCAGATTATATCAAACATATGCCTTTTTTTTTTTAAACTCACCATTGGCTCGTCTGTGTTTTTCTGGAACTGGACCAGCCGGACCCTGGTCACGTTCTCCAGGTCCATATCCCCGTTGGTGCTGTCCGGAGAATCTCCGTTTAAGTAAGGTGAGGTGGGTGGAGGGGTGACCCTCAGAGCCTCGTCGCTGTAAACCTCGTGGGCCACCACATCGTGGGTCTGCAGGAGAGCCTGCAAGCACCAAGATTGTCAAAATATTGTTTTTTTTTAATCAAAAAATCACTGATCTTAACATCAACTGGGACATGTTTCTCCTCAAATGCCCTCACTTTAAATCCCTTCACATTCACTGTGCAAGCGGCAGAGGTAAAATGTCTGTCGGGATGAAAATCCGAAGGCTGTTCAGGTCAGAGAGCAGAGCGGCCTAATTGGATTGAACCAAATCTGAGGCGTGACAGCTTTGCTAAGTGCCACACATTGAATCTGCACAGGGAAACACCTTATGATAACACATTTTCCTGCTGGTATCTGCTAAGGAAACTAATATCTATGCTAAAGCTGAATATAAAGAACATAGTTAAAAAAAAAAGAAAAAAAAAAGCTGAATGAGATTCCAGTCTGGACTTCATTTAGCGATATCCGTCTCCGGTTTGTTACGGTCCTGCAGACTCACCCAATAATCATGGTGGCTCAGAGGGCCAAACTTCAAAAAGTATCCTTACTGTGTGCAGGTTTACAGTTGAGCTTCTGCTCTGGATGATTCGCTCTGTGTACCGTTACCTCTGCATGCGTCTATCACTCACCGGAGGGGGTGTTTGCCAAGCTCAGTTGCTAAGCAGCTTTGTGGCTCAGGGAGCCATGTGGACTGTCAAAAGAGCCCTACGTCCGACACGCCGGGCAGCAGCGACACACGGCAATAAGCAAGAACAATGATATCATTCCCAATTAGGAGTCTAGCCTTTCAAAATCATCCTACCATGAAGTGTGGCTGTGTGAGGATCCTCCTGAGCTCCTTAGCTTCCATGTTTTCTGGGTAACAGGCGATAGTTTCCAGTACCTGCAGAGAAAGAAAAGGAAAAAAAATCATCTCTGGTCTGCTTAATATCCATCAATCTTGGCCACCTGGATTCACCCAACTAATCCACCCAATCAAGATAAAAGCCTTATGGTTAGAGCGGTTATTATACAGGGTTGAATTAGCTTAAGGATTTATCCTAAAACAACATTATTGATCCACCCTCCTATACCAGATATGAACTAAGTGCTTAAAAATGGATCATAAAAGCTTTATATTAAAATAATTCATTAATCCCAAACCAGCTCAGTGTTTCCTTCATCTATTCACCACAGCCTCACTATTTATATTACCACCACCATGATTGACAATAGTTACAGTATAGCTTCACCTCCAAAATTTAAACATGTTCTTTTTCAATGAAGATTAGGGCGGAAAATGTAATCTGGTTAATCGATTATTGAAACGTTTTTTCAAAAATTCTTCACTATACCTTTAACTTTAAGAACAATTATACCAAAATAATGAAAATAATGTTAAGATTTTGCATTCACGATTTACAGGAAATACATTAGAATCATCAATTAAAAGGAAAATCTGCAACCTTGAGCAACATTTGACCAAAACTGCAGCTCTGCAAAAAGGAAAACAAAGCACAACTAAAATCTCCAAACATCAACTTAATCACTGCAAATCAGCCAGACAGAGATGGAAAACATTATTGTTTTATTATTCTAATGTGTTGGATGGGATGATATGAGCCCAATGCTTTAAACAACATTAGGAGCTCACATCATAATAAATAGAGAAACCAGTTTATTAAACACAACAATATTCAGGCTATTTGTTTTAGATCTAGGATCACACACAGCTTAAATTTTCACAAGGAAGGAAGTAAAAAAAGAAAAAGGAAATAAAGAAGGAACAAGGACATGAGGAAGAGGAAAGAATTATGAATTAGAGATGAAAGAAGGAAGAGAGGAACGAAGGACAATGGAAAAAAAAAGAATCTAATTTAAAACAGCAAGGATAAATACATCCAAAATACTCCATCGTTCTTTTCTTTAACAATTATTCATTTATCCACACCTGGAAAATGGTTTTGCAGATATTTACAGTATTTAAAGTAAAACAGATAGGATTTTAGCTAATAGTATCAATTAAAAAAAAGCATTTTGTTTTTTGTTAAATTGGATATAATGCAACATTTTATACAAAACCTCATGCTTACCTCTTTGGCTCTCTGAACTCCATCACTTGGAGGATTTCTAATCTGAGGGGAAGACCTGGTGTTGATTTTGTCATAAAGCTGAAAGAAAGGGGGGGAAAAAACACTTTAACAACAAAAACAAAAATTGCAAAAGACAATAAAAAACACATCCCTGGTTGTTCCTGACACCTGCTGGATAGTTTTGCTAATCCGGATGATTTTTGTTTCATTTAATCCCACTGTTAACTAGGGGTGTAAAACACCCATCATGGCGATTTGATTTAGTATCGATTTCCTGACCCAACGATACTCAAGAATACACCACGATACGATTCGATTAATTGGGTATTTAATTTATTTTATTTGAAACATTGCCTTGCCTGTAAGGTGTGTAAAAAATAAATAAATAAAATAAATAAACTCAATGAAAGCTGTAATATTGTAATATCATTTTATTTTTAGAATCAACAGCAAATAACAGAAGTAGAAAAGTTGCACTCCACCTATTCCTATTAAAACCTCATTCACTGAAAAATAATAATGCCCCTGTGTTATAGATTCTGCAAGGCTTTACATCAAAAAATACTGCACAAAATCAGTGCAACCAGTGCAATTCAATACCTCAGCTCCAGACATCCCGCCCCCCTCCACAGACGCTCCGCTGCACCTCTCCCAAACTGTAGCTGACCGCAAACAGTGCCGCAGACAGGAGGCCGGCTTGTTTTGTTTTTATGACCGAAACTGCGGAAAACAACTCGTAAAGTTTGACCCGCTAGAAGAGCGAGGTGCACGAGAACGCTGGGACCCTTTTTCAGCCTGGATCTCCGCTCTTTTTGGCCCTCATGTCCCTCCGTCGTTGGACTAAACTCGCCCCCACTTCCTCTCCGCCTTGGCCGTATCTAGACCCACAGTGTGTAGCACAGACCACGCTTCAATATTGAGCATAAATCAAAAATGTCTTTGTCAAGCTCACTGCAACACACTACTGTAAGAATATAACCAGGAAGCGCAGTAGGAGGGCAAAATAGGTTTAGCGCCACCGCAGCACGGGAGGAGAATTACGCCCAGGAGCAAATTGATAAAAATAGACCGGAGTAAAAAAAAGAAAAAAACATTGATACTTTTGCGGACGTATCGATGCATCGGATCGTCAGCTGTTGGATCGATGCATCGATACAAAACGATTATTATTTACACCCCTACTGTTAACTCACATCTAGCAGGGTGTGGAGGTGCTGATCCTGGAAGACGCTGTGCAGAAAGTCCATATCTTTCTCACT